>NW_027478531.1:600000-751552 GCF_051014685.1 Ptiloglossa arizonensis | reverse complement strand
CCGTTCTAGTTATTCGTTTCGAGCACCAGAACTGCGAAAATTTTGAGTTTCTAAAGCGTTCCTTATATCCAAACTGCCATATCTCGCGAACGGATTGATCAATCCGCAAAATTTCTGCTGCATCTGAAAGTAGAAACTCGCCCGATTACAACGGTATGCGCACTTTTCCCCCTAGGCCGTTCTAGTTATTCGTGTCGAGCATCAGACCTGCGAAAATTTTGACTTTCTCAAGCGTTTTTTACCTCCAAACTGCCATATCTCGCGAACGGATTGACCAATCCGCAAAATTTCTGTTGCATCTAAAAGTAGAAACTCGCCCGATTACAACGGTATGCGCACTTTTCCCCTAGGCGGTTCTAGTTATTCGTTTCGAGCATCAGAACTGCGAAAATTTTAAGTTTCTAAAGCGTTTCTTATCTCCAAATTGCCATATCTCGCGAACGGATTGACCAATCTGCAAAATTTCTGTTGCATCTGAAAGTAGAAACTAGCCCGATTACAACGATATGTGTAGTTTTCCCCTAGTCCGTTCCAGTTATTCGTTTCGAGCATCAGAACTGCGAAAATGTTGAGTTTCTGAAGCGTTTCTTACCTCCAAACTGCCATATCTCGCGAACGGATTGACCAATCCGCAAAATTTCTGTTGCATTTGAAAGCAGAAATTCGCCCGATTATGACGGTATGCGCACTTTTCCCCTGGACCGTTCTAGTTATTCGTTTCGAGCATCAGAACTGCGAAAATTTTGAGTTTCTAAAGCGTTCGTTATCTCCAAACTGCCATATCTCGCGAACGGATTGATCAATCCGCAAAATTTCTGTTGCATTTGAAAGTAGAAACTCGCCCGATTACGACGGTAAGCGCACTTTTCCCCTGGGCCGTTCTAGTTATTCGTTTCGAGCATCAGAACTGCGAAAATTTTGAGTTTCTAAAGCGTTCCTTATCTCCAAACTGCCATATCTCGCGAACGGATTGATCAATCCGCAAAATTTCTGTTGCATCTGAAAGTAGAAACTCGCCCGATTACAACGGTATGCGTACTTCTCCCCTAGGCCGATCTAGTCATTCGTTTCGAGCATCAGAACTGCGAAAATTTTGAGTTATCAAGCGTTTCTTATCTCCAAACTGCCATATCCCGCGAACGGATTGATCAATCCGCAAAATTTCTGTTGCATCTGAAAGTAGAAACTCGCCCGACTACAACGGTATGCGCACTTTTCCCCTAGGCGGTTCTAGTTATTCGTTTCGAGCATCAGGACTGCGAAAATTTTGAGTTTCTCAAGCGTTTCTTATCTCCAAACTGCCATATCTCGCGAACGGATCGACCAATCCGCAAAATTTCTGTCGCATCTGAAAGTAGAAACTCGCCCGATTACAACGGTATGCGCACTTTTCCACTAGGCCGTTCTAGTTATTCGTTTCGAGCATCAGAACTGCGAAAATTTTGAGTTTCTCAAGCGTTTCTTACGTCCAAACTGCCATATCTCGCGAACGGATCGACCAATCCGCAAAATTTCTGTTGCATCTGAAAGTAGAAACTAGCCCGATTACAACGATATGTGTAGTTTTCCCCTAGTCCGTTCCAGTTATTCGTTTCGAGCATCAGAACTGCGAAAATGTTGAGTTTCTCAAGCGTTTCTTACCTCCAAACTGCCATATCTCGCGAACGGATTGACCAATCCGCAAAATTTCTGTTGTATTTGAAAGTAGAAACTCGCCCGATTACGACGGTAAGCGCACTTTTCCCCTGGGCCGTTCTAGTCATTCGTTTCGAGCATCAGAACTGCGAAAATTTTGAGTTTCTAAAGCGTTCGTTATCTCCAAACTGCCATATCTCGCGAACGGATTGATCAATCCGCAAAATTTCTGTTGCATCTGAAAGTAGAAACTCGCGCGATTACAACGGTATGCGCACTTTTCCCCTGGGCCGTTCTAGTTATTCGTTTCGAGCATCAGAACTGCGAAAATTTTGAGTTTCTAAAGCGTTCCTTATTTCCAAACTG
Organism: Ptiloglossa arizonensis; assembly: GCF_051014685.1. Taxonomy (NCBI): domain Eukaryota; kingdom Metazoa; phylum Arthropoda; class Insecta; order Hymenoptera; family Colletidae; genus Ptiloglossa; species Ptiloglossa arizonensis. Next base: position 749,551 of record NW_027478531.1, on the reverse strand, counting down.
CCATATCTCGCGAACGGATTGATCAATCCGCAAAATTTCTGTTGCATCTGAAAGTAGAAACTCGCCCGATTACAACGGTATGCGTACTTCTCCCCTAGGCCGTTCTAGTCATTCGTTCCGAGCATCAGAACTGCGAAAATTTTGAGTTGCTCAAGCGTTTCTTATCTCTAAACTGCCATATCTCGCGAACGGATTGATCAATCCGCAAAATTTCTGTTGCATCTGAAAGTAGAATCTCGCCCGATTACAACGGTATGCGTACTTTTCCCCTAGGCCGTTCTAGTTATTCGTTTCGAGCATCAGAACTGCGAAAATTTTGAGTTTCTAAAGCGTTCGTTATCTCCAAACTGCCATATCTCGCGAACGGATTGATCAATCCGCAAAATTTCTGTTGCATCTGAAAGTAGAGACTCGCGCGATTACAACGGTATGCGCACTTGTCCCCTAGGCCGTTCTAGTTATTCGTTTCGAGCATCAGAACTGCGAAAATTTTGAGTTTCTAAAGCGTTCCTTATTTCCAAACTGCCATATCTCGCGAACGGATTGATCAATCCGCAAAATTTCTGTTGCATCTGAAAGTAGAAACTCGCCCGATTACAACGGTATGCGTACTTCTCCCCTAGGCCGTTCTAGTCATTCGTTCCGAGCATCAGAACTGCGAAAATGTTGAGTTTCTGAAGCGTTTCTTACCTCCAAACTGCCATATCTCGCGAACGGATTGACCAATCCGCAAAATTTCTGTTGCATTTGAAAGCAGAAACTCGCCCGATTACGACGGTATTCGCACTTTTCCCCTGGGCCGTTCTAGTTATTCGTTTCGAGCACCAGAACTGCGAAAATTTTGAGTTTCTAAAGCGTTCCTTATATCCAAACTGCCATATCTCGCGAACGGATTGATCAATCCGCAAAATTTCTGTTGCATCTGAAAGTAGAAACTCGCCCGATTACAACGGTATGCGCAATTTTCCTCTGGGCCGTTCTAGTCATTCGTTTCGAGCATCAGAACTGCGAAAATTTTGAGTTTCTAAAGCGTTCGTTATCTCCAAACTGCCATATCTCGCGAACGGATTGATCAATCCGCAAAATTTCTGTTGCATCTGAAAGTAGAAACTCGCGCGATTACAACGGTATGCGCACTTTTCCCCTGGGCCGTTCTAGTTATTCGTTTCGAGCATCAGAACTGCGAAAATTTTGAGTTTCTAAAGCGTTCCTTATTTCCAAACTGCCATATCTCGCGAACGGATTGATCAATCCGCAAAATTTCTGTTGCATCTGAAAGTAGAAACTCGCCCGATTACAACGGTATGCGTACTTCTCCCCTAGGCCGTTCTAGTCATTCGTTCCGAGCATCAGAACTGCGAAAATGTTGAGTTTCTGAAGCGTTTCTTACCTCCAAACTGCCATATCTCGCGAACGGATTGACCAATCCGCAAAATTTCTGTTGCATTTGAAAGCAGAAACTCGCCCGATTACGACGGTATTCGCACTTTTCCCCTGGGCCGTTCTAGTTATTCGTTTCGAGCACCAGAACTGCGAAAATTTTGAGTTTCTAAAGCGTTCCTTATATCCAAACTGCCATATCTCGCGAACGGATTGATCAATCCGCAAAATTTCTGTTGCATCTGAAAGTAGAAACTCGCCCGATTACAACGGTATGCGCAATTTTCCTCTGGGCCGTTCTAGTCATTCGTTTCGAGCATCAGAACTGCGAAAATTTTGAGTTTCTAAAGCGTTCGTTATCTCCAAACTGCCATATCTCGCGAACGGATTGATCAATCCGCAAAATTTCTGTTGCATCTGAAAGTAGAAACTCGCGCGATTACAACGGTATGCGCACTTTTCCCCTGGGCCGTTCTAGTTATTCGTTTCGAGCATCAGAACTGCGAAAATTTTGAGTTTCTAAAGCGTTCCTTATTTCCAAACTGCCATATCTCGCGAACGGATTGATCAATCCGCAAAATTTCTGTTGCATCTGAAAGTAGAAACTCGCCCGATTACAACGGTATGCGTACTTCTCCCCTAGGCCGTTCTAGTCATTCGTTCCGAGCATCAGAACTGCGAAAATTTTGAGTTGCTCAAGCGTTTCTTATCTCTAAACTGCCATATCTCGCGAACGGATTGATCAATCCGCAAAATTTCTGTTGCATCTGAAAGTAGAATCTCGCCCGATTACAACGGTATGCGTACTTTTCCCCTAGGCCGTTCTAGTTATTCGTTTCGAGCATCAGAACTGCGAAAATTTTGAGTTTCTCAAGCGTTTCTTACATCCAAACGGCCATATCTCGCGAACGGATTGACCAATCTGCATGATTTCTGTTGCATCTGAAAGTAGAATCTCGCCCGATTACAACGCTATGTGTAGTTTTCCCCTAGACCGTTCCAGTTATTCGTTTCGAGCATCAGAACTGCGAAAATTTTGAGTTTCTCAAGCGTTTCTTACCTCCAAACTGCCATATCTCGCGAACGGATTGACCAATCCGCAAAATTTCTGTTGCATTTGAAAGCAGAAACTCGCCCGATTACGACGGTATGCGCACTTTTCCCCTGGGCCGTTCTGGTTATTCGTTTCGAGCATCGGAACTGCGAAAATTTTGAATTTCTAAAGCGCTCGTTATCTCCAAACTGCCATATCTCGCGAACGGATTGATCAATCCGCAAAATTTCTGTTGCATCTTAAAGTAGAAACTCGCCCGATTACAACGGTATGCGCACTTTTCCCCTAGGCCGTTCTAGTTATTCGTTTCGAGCATCAGAACTGCGAAAATTTTGAGTTTCTCAAGCGTTTCTTACTTCCAAACTGCCATATCTCGCGAACGGATTGATCAATCCGCAAAATTTCTGTTGCATCTGAAAGTAGAAACTCGCCCGATTACAACGGTATGCGTACTTCTCCCCTAGGCCGTTCTAGTCATTCGTTTCGAGCATCAGAACTGCGAAAATTTTGAGTTTCTAAAGCGTTCGTTATCGCCAAACTGCCATATCTCGCGAACGGATTGATCAATCCGCAAAATTTCTGTTGCATCTTAAAGTAGAAACTAGCCCGATTACAACGATATGTGTAGTTTTCCCCTAGTCCGTTCCAGTTATTCGTTTCGAGCATCAGAACTGCGAAAATGTTGAGTTTCTGAAGCGTTTCTTACCTCCAAACTGCCATATCTCGCGAACGGATTGACCAATCCGCAAAATTTCTGTTGCATTTGAAAGCAGAAACTCGCCCGATTATGACGGTATGCGCACTTTTCCCCTGGGCCGTTCTAGTTATTCGTTTCGAGCATCAGAACTGCGAAAATTTTGAGTTTCTAAAGCGTTCGTTATCTCCAAACTGCCATATCTCGCGAACGGATTGATCAATCCGCAAAATTTCTGTTGCATCTGAAAGTAGAAACTCGCCCGATTACAACGGTATGCGCACTCTTCCCCTAGGCCGTTCTAGTTATTCGTTTCGAGCATCAGAACTGCGAAAATTTTGAGTTTCTAAAGCGTTCCTTATATCCAAACTGCCATATCTCGCGAACGGATTGATCAATCCGCAAAATTTCTGTTGCATCTGAAAGTAGAAAGTCGCCCGATTACAACGGTATGCGTACTTCTCCCCTACGCCGTTCTAGTCATTCGTTTCGAGCATCAGAACTGCGAAAATTTTGAGTTTCTAAAGCGTTCGTTATCTCCAAACTGCCATATCTCGCGAACGGATTGATCAATCCGCAAAATATCTGTTGCATCTGAAAGTAGAAACTCGCCCGATTACAACGGTATGCGCACTTTTCCCCTAGGCCGTTCTAGTTATTCGTTTCGAGCATCAGAACTGCGAAAATTTTGAGTTTCTAAAGCGTTCCTTATTTCCAAACTGCCATATCTCGCGAACGGATTGATCAATCCGCAAAATTTCTGTTGCATCTGAAAGTAGAAACTCGCCCGATTACAACGGTATGCGTACTTCTCCCCTAGGCCGTTCTAGTCATTCGTTCCGAGCATCAGAACTGCGAAAATTTTGAGTTGCTCAAGCGTTTCTTATCTCTAAACTGCCATATCTCGCGAACGGATTGATCAATCCGCAAAATTTCTGTTGCATTTGAAAGTAGAAACTCGCCCGATTACGACGGTATTCGCACTTTTCCCCTGGGCCGTTCTAGTTATTCGTTTCGAGCACCAGAACTGCGAAAATTTTGAGTTTCTAAAGCGTTCCTTATATCCAAACTGCCATATCTCGCGAACGGATTGATCAATCCGCAAAATTTCTGCTGCATCTGAAAGTAGAAACTCGCCCGATTACAACGGTATGCGCACTTTTCCCCTAGGCGGTTCTAGTTATTCGTTTCCAGCATCAGAACTGCGAAAATTTTAAGTTTCTAAAGCGTTTCTTATCTCCAAATTGCCATATCTCGCGAACGGATTGACCAATCTGCAAAATTTCTGTTGCATCTGAAAGTAGAAACTAGCCCGATTACAACGATATGTGTAGTTTTCCCCTAGTCCGTTCCAGTTATTCGTTTCGAGCATCAGAACTGCGAAAATGTTGAGTTTCTGAAGCGTTTCTTACCTCCAAACTGCCATATCTCGCGAACGGATTGACCAATCCGCAAAATTTCTGTTGCATTTGAAAGCAGAAACTCGCCCGATTATGACGGTATGCGCACTTTTCCCCTGGGCCGTTCTAGTTATTCGTTTCGAGCATCAGAACTGCGAAAATTTTGAGTTTCTAAAGCGTTCGTTATCTCCAAACTGCCATATCTCGCGAACGGATTGATCAATCCGCAAAATTTCTGTTGCATTTGAAAGTAGAAACTCGCCCGATTACGACGGTAAGCGCACTTTTCCCCTGGGCCGTTCTAGTTATTCGTTTCGAGCATCAGAACTGCGAAAATTTTGAGTTTCTAAAGCGTTCCTTATCTCCAAACTGCCATATCTCGCGAACGGATTGATCAATCCGCAAAATTTCTGTTGCATCTGAAAGTAGAAACTCGCCCGATTACAACGGTATGCGTACTTCTCCCCTAGGCCGATCTAGTCATTCGTTTCGAGCATCAGAACTGCGAAAATTTTGAGTTTCTCAAGCGTTTCTTATCTCCAAACTGCCATATCCCGCGAACGGATTGATCAATCCGCAAAATTTGTGTTGCATCTGAAAGTAGAAACTCGCCCGACTACAACGGTATGCGCACTTTTCCCCTAGGCGGTTCTAGTTATTCGTTTCGAGCATCAGGACTGCGAAAATTTTGAGTTTCTCAAGCGTTTCTTATCTCCAAACTGCCATATCTCGCGAACGGATCGACCAATCCGCAAAATTTCTGTCGCATCTGAAAGTAGAAACTCGCCCGATTACAACGGTATGCGCACTTTTCCACTAGGCCGTTCTAGTTATTCGTTTCGAGCATCAGAACTGCGAAAATTTTGAGTTTCTCAAGCGTTTCTTACGTCCAAACTGCCATATCTCGCGAACGGATCGACCAATCCGCAAAATTTCTGTTGCATCTGAAAGTAGAAACTAGCCCGATTACAACGATATGTGTAGTTTTCCCCTAGTCCGTTCCAGTTATTCGTTTCGAGCATCAGAACTGCGAAAATGTTGAGTTTCTCAAGCGTTTCTTACCTCCAAACTTACATATCTCGCGAACGGATTGACCAATCCGCAAAATTTCTGTTGTATTTGAAAGTAGAAACTCGCCCGATTACGACGGTAAGCGCACTTTTCCCCTGGGCCGTTCTAGTTATTCGTTTCGAGCATCAGAACTGCGAAAATTTTGAGTTTCTAAAGCGTTCCATATCTCCAAACTACCATATCTCGCGAACGGATTGATCAATCCGCAAAATTTCTGTTGCATCTGAAAGTAGAAACTCGCCCGATTACAACGGTATGCGTACTTCTCCCCTAGGCCGATCTAGTCATTCGTTTCGAGCATCAGAACTGCGAAAATTTTGAGTTTCTCAAGCGTTTCTTATCTCCAAACTGCCATATCCCGCGAACGGATTGATCAATCCGCAAAATTTCTGTTGCATCTGATAGTAGAAACTCGCCCGACTACAACGGTATGCGCACTTTTCCCCTAGGCGGTTCTAGTTATTCGTTTCGAGCATCAGGACTGCGAAAATTTTGAGTTTCTCAAGCGTTTCTTACATCCAAACGGCCATATCTCGCGAACGGATTGACCAATCTGCATGATTTCTGTTGCATCTGAAAGTAGAATCTCGCCCGATTACAACGCTATGTGTAGTTTTCCCCTAGACCGTTCTAGTTATTCGTTTCGATCATCAGAACTGCGAAAATTTTGAGTTTCTAAAGCGTTCGTTATCTCCAAACTGCCATATCTCGCGAACGGATTGATCAATCCGCAAAATTTCTGTTGCATCTGAAAGTAGAAACTCGCCCGATTACAACGGTATGCGCACTTTTCCCCTAGGCCGTTCTAGTTATTCGTTTCGAGCATCAGAACTGCGAAAATTTTGAGTTTCTCAAGCGTTTCTTACTTCCAAACTGCCATATCTCGCGAACTGATTGACCAATCCGCAAAATTTCTGTTGCATCTGAAAGTAGAAACTCGCCCGATTACAACGGTATGCGTACTTCTCCCCTAGGCCGTTCTAGTCATTCGTTCCGAGCATCAGAACTGCGAAAATTTTGAGTTGCTCAAGCGTTTCTTACCTCCAAACTGCCATATCTCGCGAACGGATTGACCAATCCGCAAAATTTCTGTTGCATTTGAAAGTAGAAACTCGCCCGATTACGACGGTATTCGCACTTTTCACCTGGGCCGTTCTAGTTATTCGTTTCGAGCACCAGAACTGCGAAAATTTTGAGTTTCTAAAGCGTTCCTTATATGCAAACTGCCATATCTCGCGAACGGATTGATCAATCCGCAAAATTTCTGTTGCATCTGAAAGTAGAAACTCGCCCGATTACAACGTTATGCGCACTTTTCCCCCTAGGCCGTTCTAGTTATTCGTGTCGAGCATCAGAACTGCGAAAATTTTGACTTTCTCAAGCGTTTCTTACCTCCAAACTGCCATATCTCGCGAACGGATTGACCAATCCGCAAAATTTCTGTTGCATCTGAAAGTAGAAACTCGCCCGATTACAACGGTATGCGCACTTTTCCCCTAGGCGGTTCTAGTTATTCGTTTCGAGCATCAGAACTGCGAAAATTTTGAGTTTCTAAAGCGTTTCTTATCTCCAAATTGCCATATCTCGCGAACGGATTGACCAATCTGCAAAATTTCTGTTGCATCTGAAAGTAGAAACTAGCCCGATTACAACGATATGTGTAGTTTTCCCCTAGTCCGTTCCAGTTATTCGTTTCGAGCATCAGAACTGCGAAAATGTTGAGTTTCTCAAGCGTTTCTTAACTCCAAACTGCCATATCTCGCGAACGGATTGACCAATCTGCAAAATTTCTGTTGCATCTGAAAGTAGAAACTAGCCCGATTACAACGATATGTGTAGTTTTCCCCTAGTCCGTTCCAGTTATTCGTTTCGAGCATCAGAACTGCGAAAATTTTGAGTTCCTAAAGCGTTCCTTATCTCCAAACTGCCATATCTCGCGAACGGATTGATGAATCCGCAAAATTTCTGTTGCCTCTGAAAGTAGAAACTCGCCCGATTACAACGGTATGCGTACTTCTCCCCTAGGCCGATCTAGTCATTCGTTTCGAGCATCAGAACTGCGAAAATTTTGAGTTTCTCAAGCGTTTCTTATCTCCAAACTGCCATATCCCGCGAACGGATTGTTCAATCCGCAAAATTTCTGTTGCATCTGAAAGTAGAAACTCGCCCGACTACAACGGTATGCGCACTTTTCCCCTAGGCGGTTCTAGTTATTCGTTTCGAGCATCAGGACTGCGAAAATTTTGAGTTTCTCAAGCGTTTCTTATCTCCAAACTGCCATATCTCGCGAACGGATCGACCAATCCGCAAAATTTCTGTTGCATCTGAAAGTAGAAGCTCGCCCGATCACAACGGTATGCGCACTTTTCCACTAGGCCGTTCTAGTTATTCGTTTCGAGCATCAGAACTGCGAAAATTTTGAGTTTCTCAAGCGTTTCTTACTTCCAAACTGCCATATCTCGCGAACGGATCGACCAATCCGCAAAATTTCTGTTGCATCTGAAAGTAGAAACTAGCCCGATTACAACGATATGTGTAGTTTTCCCCTAGTCCGTTCCAGTTATTCGTTTCGAGCATCAGAACTGCGAAAATGTTGAGTTTCTCAAGCGTTTCTTACCTCCAAACTGCCATATCTCGCGAACGGATTGACCAATCCGCAAAATTTCTGTTGCATTTGAAAGTAGAAACTCGCCCGATTACGACGGTAAGCGCACTTTTCCCCTGGGCCGTTCTAGTTATTCGTTTCGAGCATCAGAACTGCGAAAATTTTGAGTTTCTAAAGCGTTCCATATCTCCAAACTGCCATATCTCGCGAACGGATTGATCAATCCGCAAAATTTCTGTTGCATCTGATAGTAGAAACTCGCCCGATTACAACAGTATGTGTAGTTTTCCCCTAGGCCGTTCCAGTTATTCGTTTCGAGCATCAAAACTGCGAAAATTTTGAGTTTCTCAAGCGTTTCTTAGATCCAAACTGCCATATCTCGCGAACGGATTGACCAATCTGCAAAATTTCTGTTGCATCTGAAAGTAGAAACTCGCCCGATTACAACGGTATGCGCACTTTTCCCCTAGGCGGTTCTAGTTATTCGTTTCGAGCATCAGAACTGCGAAAATTTTGAGTTTCTCAAGCGTTTCTTACATCCAAACTGCCATATCTCGCGAACGGATTGACCAATCCGCAAAATTTCTGTTGCATCTGAAAGTAGAAACTCGCCCGATTACAACGGTGTGTGTAGTTTTCCCCTAGGCCGTTCTAGTTATTCGTTTCGAGCATCAGAACTGCGAAAATTTTGAGTTTCTCAAGCGTTTCTTAATTCCAAACTGCCATATCTCGCGAACGGATAGACCAATCCGCAAAATTTCTGTTGCATCTGAAAGTAGAAACTCGCCCGATTACAACGGTATGCGCACTTTTCCCCTAGGCGGTTCTAGTTATTCGTTTCGAGCATCAGAACTGCGAAAATTTTGACCTTCTCAAGCGTTTCTTACCTCCAAACTGCCATATCTCGCGAACGGATAGACCAATCCGCAAAATTTCTGTGCATCTGAAAGTAGAAACTCGCCTGATTACAACGGTATGTGTAGTTTTCCCCTGGGCCGTTCTAGTTATTCGTTTCGAGCATCAGAACTGCGAAAATTTTGAGTTTCTCAAGCGTTTCTTACCTCCAAACTGCCATATCTCGCGAACGGATTGACCAATCCGCAAAATTTCTGTTGCATTTGAAAGTAGAAACTCGCCCGATTACGACGGTAAGCGCACTTTTCCCCTGGGCCGTTCTAGTTATTCGTTTCGAGCATCAGAACTGCGAAAATTTTGAGTTTCTAAATCGTTCCTTATCTCCAAACTGCCATATCTCGCGAACGGATTGATCAATCCGCAAAATTTCTGTTGCATCTGAAAGTAGAAACTCGCCCGATTACAACGGTATGCGTACTTCTCCCCTAGGCCGATCTAGTCATTCGTTTCGAGCATCAGAACTGCGAAAATTTTGAGTTTCTCAAGCGTTTCTTATATCCAAACTGCCATATCCCGCGAACGGATTGTTCAATCCGCAAAATTTCTGTTGCATCTGAAAGTAGAAACTCGCCCGACTACAACGGTATGCGCACTTTTCCCCTAGGCGGTTCTAGTTATTCGTTTCGAGCATCAGGACTGCGAAAATTTTGAGTTTCTCAAGCGTTTCTTATCTCCAAACTGCCATATCTCGCGAACGAATCGACCAATCCGCAAAATTTCTGTTGCATCTGAAAGTAGAAGCTCGCCCGATCACAACGGTATGCGCACTTTTCCACTAGGCCGTTCTAGTTATTCGTTTCGAGCATCAGAACTGCGAAAATTTTGAGTTTCTCAAGCGTTTCTTACTTCCAAACTGCCATATCTCGCGAACGGATCGACCAATCCGCAAAATTTCTGTTGCATCTGAAAGTAGAAACTAGCCCTATTACAACGATATGTGTAGTTTTCCCCTAGTCCGTTCCAGTTATTCGTTTCGAGCATCAGAACTGCGAAAATGTTGAGTTTCTCAAGCGTTTCTTACCTCCAAACTGCCATATCTCGCGAACGGATTGACCAATCCGCAAAATTTCTGTTGCATTTGAAAGTAGAAACTCGCCCGATTACGACGGTAAGCGCACTTTTCCCCTGGGCCGTTCTAGTTATTCGTTTCGAGCATCAGAACTGCTAAAATTTTGAGTTTCTAAAGCGTTCCATATCTCCAAACTGCCATATCTCGCGAACGGATTGATCAATCCGCAAAATTTCTGTTGCATCTGATAGTAGAAACTCGCCCGATTACAACAGTATGTGTAGTTTTCCCCTAGGCCGTTCCAGTTATTCGTTTCGAGCATCAAAACTGCGAAAATTTTGAGTTTCTCAAGCGTTTCTTAGATCCAAACTGCCATATCTCGCGAACGGATTGACCAATCTGCAAAATTTCTGTTGCATCTGAAAGTAGAAACTCGCCCGATTACAACGGTATGCGCACTTTTCCCCTAGGCGGTTCTAGTTATTCGTTTCGAGCATCAGAACTGCGAAAATTTTGAGTTTCTCAAGCGTTTCTTACATCCAAACTGCCATATCTCGCGAACGGATTGACCAATCCGCAAAATTTCTGTTGCATCTGAAAGTAGAAACTCGCCCGATTACAACGGTGTGTGTAGTTTTCCCCTAGGCCGTTCTAGTTATTCGTTTCGAGCATCAGAACTGCGAAAATTTTGAGTTTCTCAAGCGTTTCTTAATTCCAAACTGCCATATCTCGCGAACGGATAGACCAATCCGCAAAATTTCTGTTGCATCTGAAAGTAGAAACTCGCCCGATTACAACGGTATGCGCTCTTTTCCCCTAGGCGGTTCTAGTTATTCGTTTCGAGCATCAGAACTGCGAAAATTTTGACCTTCTCAAGCGTTTCTTACCTCCAAACTGCCATATCTCGCGAACGGATAGACCAATCCGCAAAATTTCTGTGCAACTGAAAGTAGAAACTCGCCTGATTACAACGGTATGTGTAGTTTTCCCCTGGGCCGTTCTAGTTATTCGTTTCGAGCATCAGAACTGCGAAAATTTTGAGTTTCTCAAGCGTTTCTTACCTCCAAACTGCCATATCTCGCGAACGGATTGACCAATCCGCAAAATTTCTGTTGCATTTGAAAGTAGAAACTCGCCCGATTACGACGGTAAGCGCACTTTTCCCCTGGGCCGTTCTAGTTATTCGTTTCGAGCATCAGAACTGCGAAAATTTTGAGTTTCTAAATCGTTCCTTATCTCCAAACTGCCATATCTCGCGAACGGATTGATCAATCCGCAAAATTTCTGTTGCATCTGAAAGTAGAAACTCGCCCGATTACAACGGTATGCGTACTCCTCCCCTAGGCCGTTCTAGTCATTCGTTCCGAGCATCAGAACTGCGAAAATTTTGAGTTGCTCAAGCGTTTCTTATCTCTAAACTGCCATATCTCGCGAACGGATTGATCAATCCGCCAAATTTCCGTTGCATCTGAAAGTAGAATCTCGCCCGATTACAACGGTATGCGTACTTTTCCCCTAGGCCGTTCTAGTTATTCGTTTCGAGCATCAGAACTGCGAACATTTTGAGTTTCTCAAGCGTTTCTTACATCCAAACGGCCATATCTCGCGGACGGAATGACCAATCTGCATGATTTCTGTTGCATCTGAAAGTAGAATCTCGCCCGATTACAACGCTATGTGTAGTTTTCCCCTAGACCGTTCCAGTTATTCGTTTCGAGCATCAGAACTGCGAAAATTTTGAGTTTCTCAAGCGTTTCTTACCTCCAAACTGCCATATCTCGCGAACGGATTGACCAATCCGCAAAATTTCTGTTGCATTTGAAAGCAGAAACTCGCCCGATTACGACGGTATGCGCACTTTTCCCCTGGGCCGTTCTAGTTATTCGTTTCGAGCATCAGAACTGCGAAAATTTTGAGTTTCTAAAGCGTTCGTTATCTCCAAACTGCCATATCTCGCGAACGGATTGATCAATCCGCAAAATTTCTGTTGCATCTGAAAGTAGAAACTCGCCCGATTACAACGGTATGCGCACTTTTCCCCTAGGCCGTTCTAGTTATTCGTTTCGAGCATCAGAACTGCGAAAATTTTGAGTTTCTCAAGCGTTTCTTACTTCCAAACTGCCATATCTCGCGAACGGATTGACCAAACCGCAAAATTTCTGTTGCATCTGAAAGTAGAAACTTGCCCGATTACAACGGTATGCGTACTTCTCCCCTAGGCCGTTCTAGTCATTCGTTCCGAGCATCAGAACTGCGAAAATTTTGACTTTCTCAAGCGTTTCTTACCTCCAAACTGCCATATCTCGCGAACGGATTGACCAATCCGCAAAATTTCTGTTGCATCTGAAAGTAGAAACTCGCCCGATTACAACGGTGTGTGTAGTTTTCCCCTAGGCCGTTCTAGTTATTCGTTTCGAGCATCAGAACTGCGAAAATTTTGAGTTTCTCAAGCGTTTCTTAATTCCAAACTGCCATATCTCGCGAACGGATAGACCAATCCGCAAAATTTCTGTTGCATCTGAAAGTAGAAACTCGCCCGATTACAACGGTATGCGCACTTTTCCCCTAGGCGGTTCTAGTTATTCGTTCCGAGCATCAGAACTGCGAAAATTTTGACCTTCTCAAGCGTTTCTTACCTCCAAACTGCCATATCTCGCGAACGGATAGACCAATCCGCAAAATTTCTGTGCATCTGAAAGTAGAAACTCGCCTGATTACAACGGTATGTGTAGTTTTCCCCTGGGCCGTTCTAGTTATTCGTTTCGAGCATCAGAACTGCGAAAATTTTGAGTTTCTCAAGCGTTTCTTACCTCCAAACTGCCATATCTCGCGAACGGATTGACCAATCCGCAAAATTTCTGTTGCATTTGAAAGTAGAAACTCGCCCGATTACGACGGTAAGCGCACTTTTCCCCTGGGCCGTTCTAGTTATTCGTTTCGAGCATCAGAACTGCGAAAATTTTGAGTTTCTAAAGCGTTCCTTATCTCCAAACTGCCATATCTCGCGAACGGATTGATCAATCCGCAAAATTTCTGTTGCATCTGAAAGTAGAAACTCGCCCGATTACAACGGTATGCGCACTTTTCCACTAGGCCGTTCTAGTTATTCGTTTCGAGCATCAGAACTGCGAAAATTTTGAGTTTCTCAAGCGTTTCTTACTTCCAAACTGCCATATCTCGCGAACGGATCGACCAATCCGCAAAATTTCTGTTGCATCTGAAAGTAGAAACTAGCCCGATTACAACGATATGTGTAGTTTTCCCCTAGTCCGTTCCAGTTATTCGTTTCGAGCATCAGAACTGCGAAAATGTTGAGTTTCAGAAGCGTTTCTTACCTCCAAACTGCCATATCTCGCGAACGGATTGACCAATCCGCAAAATTTCTGTTGCATTTGAAAGTAGAGACTCGCCCGATTACGACGGTAAGCGCACTTTTCCCCTGGGCCGTTCTAGCTATTCGTTTCGAGCATCAGAACTGCGAAAATTTTGAGTTTCTAAAGCGTTCCTTATCTCCAAACTGCCATATCTCGCGAACGGATTGATCAATCCGCAAAATTTCTGTTGCATCTGAAAGTACAAACTCGCCCGATCACAACGGTATGCGTACTTCTCCCCTAGGCCGATCTAGTCATTCGTTTCGAGCATCAGAACTGCGAAAATTTTGGGTTTCTCAAGCGTTTCTTATCTCCAAACTGCCATATCCCGCGAACGGATTGATCAATCCGCAAAATTTCTGTTGCATCTGAAAGTAGAAACTCGCCCGACTACAACGGTATGCGCACTTTTCCCCTAGGCGGTTCTAGTTATTCGTTTCGAGCATCAGAACTGCGAAAATTTTGAGTTTCTAAAGTGTTTCTTATCTCCAAACTGCCATATCTCGCGAACGGATTGATCAATCCGCAAAATTTCTGTTGCATTTGAAAGTAGAAACTCGCCCGATTACAACGGTGTGCGCACTTTTCCCCTGCGCCGTTCTAGTTATTCGTTTCGAGCATCAGAACTGCGAAAATTTTGAGTTTCTCAAGCGTTTCTTAAATCCAAACGGCCATATCTCGCGAACGGATTGACCAATCCGCATGATTTCTGTTGCATCTGAAAGTAGAAACTCGCCCGATTACAACGGTATGCGTACTTCTCCCCTAGGCCGTACTAGTTATTCGTTTCGAGCATAAAACTGCGAAAGTTTTGAGTTTCTAAAGCGTTTCTTATCTCCAAACTGCCATATCTCGCGAACGGATTGATCAATCCGCAAAATTTCTGTTGCATCTGAAAGTAGAAACTCGCCCGATTGCAACGGTATGCGCACTTTTCCCCTGGGCCGTTCTAGTTATTCGTCTCGAGCACCAGAACTGCGAAAATTTTGAGTTTCTAAAGCGTTTCTTATCTCCAAACTGCCATATCTCGCGAACGGATTGATCAATCGGCAAAATTTTTGTTGCATTTGAAAGTAGAAACTCGCCCGATTACAACGGTATGCGCACTTTTCCCCTGGGCCGTCCTAGTTATTCGTTTCGAGCATCAGAACTGCGAAAATTTTGAGTTTCTAAAGTGTTTCTTATCTCCAAACTGCCATATCTCGCGAACGGATTGATCAATCCGCAAAATTTCTGTTGCATCTGAAAGTAGAAACTTGCCCGATTACAACGGTATGCGTACTTCTCCCCTAGGCCGTTCTAGTCATTCGTTCCGAGCATCAGAACTGCGAAAATTTTGAGTTGCTCAAGCGTTTCTTACCTCCAAACTGCCATATCTCGCGAACGGATTGACCAATCCGCAAAATTTCTGTTGCATCTGAAAGTAGAAACTCGCCCGATTGCAACGGTATGCGCACTTTTCCCCTGGGCCGTTCTAGTTATTCGTCTCGAGCACCAGAACTGCGAAAATTTTGAGTTTCTCAAGCGTTTCTTATCTCCAAACTGCCATATCTCGCGAACGGATTGATCAATCGGCAAAATTTTTGTTGCATTTGAAAGTAGAAACTCGCCCGATTACAACGGTATGCGCACTTTTCCCCTGGGCCGTCCTAGTTATTCGTTTCGAGCATCAGAACTGCGAAAATTTTGAGTTTCTAAAGTGTTTCTTACTTCCAAACTGCCATATCTCGCGAACGGATTGACCAATCCGCAAAATTTCTGTTGCATCTGAAAGTAGAAACTTGCCCGATTACAACGGTATGCGTACTTCTCCCCTAGGCCGTTCTAGTCATTCGTTCCGAGCATCAGAACTGCGAAAATTTTGAGTTGCTCAAGCGTTTCTTACCTCCAAACTGCCATATCTCGCGAACGGATTGACCAATCCGCAAAATTTCTGTTGCATTTGAAAGTAGAAACTCGCCCGATTACGACGGTATTCGCACTTTTCCCCTGGGCCGTTCTAGTTATTCGTTTCGAGCACCAGAACTGCGCAAATTTTGAGTTTCTAAAGCGTTCCTTATATCCAAACTGCCATATCTCGCGAACGGATTGATCAATCCGCAAAATTTCTATTGCATCTGAAAGTAGAAACTCGCCCGATTACAACGGTATGCGCACTTTTCCCCCTAGGCCGTTCTAGTTATTCGTGTCGAGCATCAGAACTGCGAAAATTTTGACTTTCTCAAGCGTTTCTTACCTCCAAACTGCCATATCTCGCGAACGGATTGACCAATCCGCAAAATTTCTGTTGCATTTGAAAGCAGAAACTCGCCCGATTACGACGGTATTCGCACTTTTCCCCTGGGCCGTTCTAGTTATTCCTTTCGAGCACCAGAACTGCGCAAATTTTGAGTTTCTAAAGCGTTCCTTATATCCAAACTGCCATATCTCGCGAACGGATTGATCAATCCGCAAAATTTCTGTTGCATCTGAAAGTAGAAACTCGCCCGATTACAACGGTATGCGCACTTTTCCACTAGGCCGTTCTAGTTATTCGTTTCGAGCATCAGAACTGCGAAAATTTTGAGTTTCTCAAGCGTTTCTTACTTGCAAACTGCCATATCTCGCGAACGGATCGACCAATCCGCAAAATTTCTGTTGCATCTGAAAGTAGAAACTAGCCCGATTACAACGATATGTGTAGTTTTCCCCTAGTCCGTTCCAGTTATTCGTTTCGAGCATCAGAACTGCGAAAATGTTGAGTTTCAGAAGCGTTTCTTACCTCCAAACTGCCATATCTCGCGAACGGATTGACCAATCCGCAAAATTTCTGTTGCATTTGAAAGTAGAGACTCGCCCGATTACGACGGTAAGCGCACTTTTCCCCTGGGCCGTTCTAGCTATTCGTTTCGAGCATCAGAACTGCGAAAATTTTGAGTTTCTAAAGCGTTCCTTATCTCCAAACTGCCATATCTCGCGAACGGATTGATCAATCCGCAAAATTTCTGTTGCATCTGAAAGTACAAACTCGCCCGATCACAACGGTATGCGTACTTCTCCCCTAGGCCGATCTAGTCATTCGTTTCGAGCATCAGAACTGCGAAAATTTTGGGTTTCTCAAGCGTTTCTTATCTCCAAACTGCCATATCCCGCGAACGGATTGATCAATCCGCAAAATTTCTGTTGCATCTGAAAGTAGAAACTCGCCCGACTACAACGGTATGCGCACTTTTCCCCTAGGCGGTTCTAGTTATTCGTTTCGAGCATCAGAACTGCGAAAATTTTGAGTTTCTAAAGTGTTTCTTATCTCCAAACTGCCATATCTCGCGAACGGATTGATCAATCCGCAAAATTTCTGTTGCATTTGAAAGTAGAAACTCGCCCGATTACAACGGTGTGCGCACTTTTCCCCTGCGCCGTTCTAGTTATTCGTTTCGAGCATCAGAACTGCGAAAATTTTGAGTTTCTCAAGCGTTTCTTAAATCCAAACGGCCATATCTCGCGAACGGATTGACCAATCCGCATGATTTCTGTTGCATCTGAAAGTAGAAACTCGCCCGATTACAACGGTATGCGTACTTCTCCCCTAGGCCGTACTAGTTATTCGTTTCGAGCATAAAACTGCGAAAGTTTTGAGTTTCTAAAGCGTTTCTTATCTCCAAACTGCCATATCTCGCGAACGGATTGATCAATCCGCAAAATTTCTGTTGCATCTGAAAGTAGAAACTCACCCGATTGCAACGGTATGCGCACTTTTCCCCTGGGCCGTTCTAGTTATTCGTCTCGAGCACCAGAACTGCGAAAATTTTGAGTTTCTAAAGCGTTTCTTATCTCCAAACTGCCATATCTCGCGAACGGATTGATCAATCGGCAAAATTTTTGTTGCATTTGAAAGTAGAAACTCGCCCGATTACAACGGTATGCGCACTTTTCCCCTGGGCCGTCCTAGTTATTCGTTTCGAGCATCAGAACTGCGAAAATTTTGAGTTTCTAAAGTGTTTCTTATCTCCAAACTGCCATATCTCGCGAACGGATTGATCAATCCGCAAAATTTCTGTTGCATTTGAAAGTAGAAACTCGCCCGATTACAACAGTATGCGCACTTTTCCCCTGGGCCGTTCTAGTTATTCGTTTCGAGCATAAAACTGCGAAAATTTTGAGTTTCTCAAGCGTTTCCTACCTCCAAACTGCCATATCTCGCGAACGGATTGACCAATCCGCAAAGTTTCTGTTGCTTCTGAAAGTAGAAACTCGCCCGATTACAACGGTATGCGCACTTTTCCTCTGGGCCGTTCTAGTTATTCGTTTCGAGCATCAGAACTGCGAAAATTTTGAGTTTCTAAAGCGTTTCTTATCTCCAAACTGCCATATCTCGCGAACGGATTGATCAATCCGCAAAATTTCTGTTGCATTTGAAAGTAGAAACTCGCCCGATTACAACGGTGTGCGCACTTTTCCCCTGCGCCGTTCTAGTTATTCGTTTCGAGCATCAGAACTGCGAAAATTTTGAGTTTCTCAAGCGTTTCTTAAATCCAAACGGCCATATCTCGCGAACGGATTGACCAATCCGCATGATTTCTGTTGCATCTGAAAGTAGAAAATCGCCCGATTACAACGGTATGCGTACTTTTCCCCTAGGCCGTACTAGTTATTCGTTTCGAGCATAAAACTGCGAAAGTTTTGAGTTTCTAAAGCGTTTCTTATCTCCAAACTGCCATATCTCGCGAACGGATTGATCAATCCGCAAAATTTCTGTTGCATCTGAAAGTAGAAACTCGCCCGATTGCAACGGTATGCGCACTTTTCCCCTGGGCCGTTCTAGTTATTCGTCTCGAGCACCAGAACTGCGAAAATTTTGAGTTTCTAAAGCGTTTCTTATCTCCAAACTGCCATATCTCGCGAACGGATTGATCAATCGGCAAAATTTTTGTTGCATTTGAAAGTAGAAACTCGCCCGATTACAACGGTATGCGCACTTTTCCCCTGGGCCGTTCTAGTTATTCGTTTCGAGCATCAGAACTGCGAAAATTTTGAGTTTCTCAAGCGTTTCTTACCTCCAAACTGCCATATCACTCGAACGGATTGATCAATCCGCAAAATTTCTGTTGCATTTGAAAGTAGAAACTCGCCCGATTACAACGGTATGCGCACTTTTCCTCTGGGCCGTTCTAGTTATTCGTTTCGAGCATCAGAACTGCGAAAATTTTGAGTTTCTAAAGCGTTTCTTATCTCCAAACTGCCATATCTCGCGAACGGATTGATCAATCCGCAAAATTTCTGTTGCATTTGAAAGTAGAAACTCGCCCGATTACAACGGTATGCGCACTTTTCCCCTGCGCCGTTCTAGTTATTCGTTTCGAGCATCAGAACTGCGAAAATTTTGAGTTTCTCAAGCGTTTCTTAAATCCAAACGGCCATATCTCGCGAACGGATTGACCAATCCGCATGATTTCTGTTGCATCTGAAAGTAGAAACTCGCCCGATTACAACGGTATGCGTACTTCTCCCCTAGGCCGTTCTAGTTATTCGTTTCGAGCATAAAACTGCGAAAATTTTGAGTTTCTAAAGCGTTTTTTATCTCCAAACTGCCATATCTCGCGAACGGATTGATCAATCCGCAAAATTTCTGTTGCATCTGAAAGTAGAAACTCGCCCGATTACAACGGTATGCGCACTTCTCCACTAGGCCGTTCTAGTCATTCGTTTCGAGCATCAGAACTGCGAAAATTTTGAGTTTCTCAAGCGTTTCTTACCTCCAAACTGCCATATCTCGCGAACGGATTGACCAATCCGCAAAATTTCTGTTGCTTCTGAAAGTAGAAACTCGCCCGATTACAACGGTATGCGCACTTTTCCCCTAGGCCGTTCTAGTTATTCGTCTCGAGCATCAGAACTGCGAAAATTTTTAGTTTCTCAAGCGTTTCTTAAATCCAAACGGCCATATCTCGCGAACGGATTGACCAATCCGCATGATTTCTGTTGCATCTGAAAGTAGAAACTCGCCCGATTACAACGGTATGCGTACTTCTCCCCTAGGCCGTTCTAGTTATTCGTTTCGAGCATAAAACTGCGTAAATTTTGAGTTTCTAAAGCGTTTCTTATCTCCAAACTGCCATATCTCGCGAACGGATTGATCAATCCGCAAAATTTCTGTTGCATCTGAAAGTAGAAACTCGCCCGATTACAACGGTATGCGCACTTCTCCCCTAGGCCGTTCTAGTCATTCGTTTCGAGCATCAGAACTGCGAAAATTTTGAGTTTCTCAAGCGTTTCTTACCTCCAAACTGCCATATCTCGCGAACGGATTGACCAATCCGCAAAATTTCTGTTGCATTTGAAAGTAGAAACTCGCCCGATTACAACGGTATGCGCACTTTTCCCCTGGGCCGTTCTAGTTATTCGTTTCGAGCATCAGAACTGCGAAAATTTTGAGTTTCTCAAGCGTTTCTTACCTCCAAACTGCCATATCACTCGAACGGATTGACCAATCCGCAAAATTTCTGTTGCATTTGAAAGTAGAAACTCGCCCGATTACAACGGTATGCGCACTTTTCCTCTGGGCCGTTCTAGTTATTCGTTTCGAGCATCAGAACTGCGAAAATTTTGAGTTTCTAAAGCGTTTCTTATCTCCAAACTGCCATATCTCGCGAACGGATTGATCAATCCGCAAAATTTCTGTTGCATTTGAAAGTAGAAACTCGCCCGATTACAACGGTATGCGCACTTTTCCCCTGCGCCGTTCTAGTTATTCGTTTCGAGCATCAGAACTGCGAAAATTTTGAGTTTCTCAAGCGTTTCTTAAATCCAAACGGCCATATCTCGCGAACGGATTGACCAATCCGCATGATTTCTGTTGCATCTGAAAGTAGAAACTCGCCCGATTACAACGGTATGCGTACTTCTCCCCTAGGCCGTTCTAGTTATTCGTTTCGAGCATAAAACTGCGAAAATTTTGAGTTTCTAAGGCGTTTCTTATCTCCAAACTGCCATATCTCGCGAACGGATTGATCAATCCGCAAAATTTCTGTTGCATCTGAAAGTAGAAACTCGCCCGATTACAACGGTATGCGCACTTCTCCACTAGGCCGTTCTAGTCATTCGTTTCGAGCATCAGAACTGCGAAAATTTTGAGTTTCTCAAGCGTTTCTTACCTCCAAACTGCCATATCTCGCGAACGGATTGACCAATCCGCAAAATTTCAGTTGCTTCTGAAAGTAGAAACTCGCCCGATTACAACGGTATGCGCACTTTTCCCCTAGGCCGTTCTAGTTATTCGTCTCGAGCATCAGAACTGCGAAAATTTTTAGTTTCTCAAGCGTTTCTTAAATCCAATCGGCCATATCTCGCGAACGGATTGACCAATCCGCATGATTTCTGTTGCATCTGAAAGTAGAAACTCGCCCGATTACAACGGTATGCGTACTCCTCCCCTAGGCCGTTCTAGTTATTCGTTTCGAGCATAAAACTGCCTAAATTTTGAGTTTCTAAAGCGTTTCTTATCTCCAAACTGCCATATCTCGCGAACGGATTGATCAATCCGCAAAATTTCTGTTGCATCTGAAAGTAGAAACTCGCCCGATTACAACGGTATGCGCACTTCTCCCCTAGGCCGTTCTAGTCATTCGTTTCGAGCATCAGAACTGCGAAAATTTTGAGTTTCTCAAGCGTTTCTTACCTCCAAACTGCCATATCTCGCGAACGGATTGACCAATCCGCAAAATTTCTGTTGCATTTGAAAGTAGAAACTCGCCCGATTACAACGGTATGCGCACTTTTCCCCTGGGCCGTCCTAGTTATTCGTTTCGAGCATCAGAACTGCGAAAATTTTGAGTTTCTAAAGTGTTTCTTATCTCCAAACTGCCATATCTCGCGAACGGATTGATCAATCCGCAAAATTTCTGTTGCATTTGAAAGTAGAAACTCGCCCGATTACAACGGTATGCGCACTTTTCCCCTGCGCCGTTCTAGTTATTCGTTTCGAGCATCAGAACTGCGAAAATTTTGAGTTTCTCAAGCGTTTCTTAAATCCAAACGGCCATATCTCGCGAACGGATTGACCAATCCGCATGATTCCTGTTGCATCTGAAAGTAGAAACTCGCCCGATTACAACGGTATGCGTACTTCTCCCCTAGGCCGTTCTAGTTATTCGTTTCGAGCATAAAACTGCGAAAATTTTGAGTTTCTAAAGCGTTTCTTATCTCCAAACTGCCATATCTCGCGAATGGATTGATCAATCCGCAAAATTTCTGTTGCATTTGAAAGTAGAAACTCGCCCGATTACAACGGTATGCGCACTTTTCCCCTGGGCCGTTCTAGTTATTCGTTTCTAGCACCAGAACTGCGAAAATTTTGAGTTTCTAAAGCGTTTCTTATCTCCAAACTGCCATATCTCGCGAACGGATTGATCAATCGGCAAAATTTTTGTTGCATTTGAAAGTAGAAACTCGCCCGATTACAACGGTATGCGCACTTTTCCCCTGGGCCGTCCTAGTTATTCGTTTCGAGCATCAGAACTGCGAAAATTTTGAGTTTCTAAAGTGTTTCTTATCTCCAAACTGCCATATCTCGCGAACGGATTGATCAATCCGCAAAATTTCTGTTGCATTTGAAAGTAGAAACTCGCCCGATTACAACGGTATGCGCACTTTTCCCCTGGGCCGTTCTAGTTATTCGTTTCGAGCATCAGAACTGCGAAAATTTTGAGTTTCTCAAGCGTTTCTTACCTCCAAACTGCCATATCTCGCGAACGGATTGACCAATCCGCAAAATTTCTGTTGCATTTGAAAGTAGAAACTCGCCCGATTACAACGGTATGCGCACTTTTCCTCTGGGCCGTTCTAGTTATTCGTTTCGTGCATCAGAACTGCGAAAATTTTGAGTTTCTAAAGCGTTTCTTATCTCCAAACTGCCATATCTCGCGAACGGATTGATCAATCGGCAAAATTTCTGATGCATCTGAAAGTAGAAACTCGCCCGATTACAACGGTATGCGCACTTTTCCCCTAGGCCGTTCTAGTTATTCGTCTCGAGCATCAGAACTGCGAAAATTTTTAGTTTCTCAACCGTTTCTTAAATCCAAACGGCCATATCTCGCGAACGGGTCGACCAATCCGCATGATTTCTGTTGCATCTGAAAGTAGAAACTCGCCCGATTACAACGGTATGCGTACTCCTCCCCTAGGCCGTTCTAGTTATTCGTTTCGAGCATAAAACTGCGTAAATTTTGAGTTTCTAAAGCGTTTCTTATCTCCAAACTGCCATATCTCGCGAACGGATTGATCAATCCGCAAAATTTCTGTTGCATCTGAAAGTAGAAACTCGCCCGATTACAACGGTATGCGCACTTCTCCCCTAGGCCGTTCTAGTCATTCGTTTCGAGCATCAGAACTGCGAAAATTTTGAGTTTCTCAAGCGTTTCTTACCTCCAAACTGCCATATCTCGCGAACGGATTGACCAATCCGCAAAATTTCTGTTGCTTCTGAAAGTAGAAACTCGCCCGATTACAACGGTATGCGCACTTTTCCCCTAGGCAGTTCTAGTTATTCGTCTCGAGCATCAGAACTGCGAAAATTTTGAGTTTCTCAAGCGTTTCTTACATCCAAACGGCCATATCTCGCGAACTGATTGACCAATCCGCTTAAATTCTGTTGCATCTGAAAGTAGAAACTCGCCCGATTACAACGGTATGCGCACTTTTCCCCTGGGCCGTTCTAGTTATTCTTTTCGTGCATCAGAACTGCGAAAATTTTGAGTTTCTCAAGCGTTTCTTACCTCCAAACTGCCATATCTCGCGAACGGATTGACCAATCCGCAAAATTTCTGTTGCATTTGAAAGTAGAAACTCGCCCGATTACAACGGTATGCGCACTTTTCCTCTGGGCCGTTCTAGTTATTCGTTTCGAGCATCAGAACTGCGAAAATTTTGAGTTTCTAAAGCGTTTCTTATCTCCAAACTGCCATATCTCGCGAACGGATTGATCAATCCGCAAAATTTCTGTTGCATTTGAAAGTAGAAACTCGCCCGAATACAACGGTATGCGCACTTTTCCCCTGCGCCGTTCTAGTTATTCGTTTCGAGCATCAGAACTGCGAAAATTTTGAGTTTCTCAAGCGTTTCTTAAATCCAAACGGCCATATCTCGCGAACGGATTGACCAATCCGCATGATTTCTGTTGCATCTGAAAGTAGAAACTCGCCCGATTACAACGGTATGCGTACTTCTCCCCTAGGCCGTTCTAGTTATTCGTTTCGAGCATAAAACTGCGTAAATTTTGAGTTTCTAAAGCGTTTCTTATCTCCAAACTGCCATATCTCGCGAACGGATTGATCAATCCGCAAAATTTCTGTTGCATCTGAAAGTAGAAACTCGCCCGATTACAACGGTATGCGCACTTCTCCCCTAGGCCGTTCTAGTCATTCGTTTCGAGCATCAGAACTGCGAAAATTTTGAGTTTCTCAAGCGTTTCTTACCTCCAAACTGCCATATCTCGCGAACGGATTGACCAATCCGCAAAATTTCTGTTGCTTCTGAAAGTAGAAACTCGCCCGATTACAACGGTATGCGCACTTTTCCCCTAGGCCGTTCTAGTTATTCGTCTCGAGCATCAGAACTGCGAAAATTTTTAGTTTCTCAAGCGTTTCTTAAATCCAAACGGCCATATCTCGCGAACGGATTGACCAATCCGCATGATTTCTGTTGCATCTGAAAGTAGAAACTCGCCCGATTACAACGGTATGCGTACTCCTCCCCTAGGCCGTTCTAGTTATTCGTTTCGAGCATAAAACTGCGTAACTTTTGAGTTTCTAAAGCGTTTCTTATCTCCAAACTGCCATATCTCGCGAACGGATTGATCAATCCGCAAAATTTCTGTTGCATCTGAAAGTAGAAACTCGCCCGATTACAACGGTATGCGCACTTCTCCCCTAGGCCGTTCAAGTCATTCGTTTCGAGCATCAGAACTGCGAAAATTTTGAGTTTCTCAAGCGTTTCTTACCTGCAAACTGCCATATCTCGCGAACGGATTGACCAATCCGCAAAATTTCTGTTGCTTCTGAAAGTAGAAACTCGCCCGATTACAACGGTATGCGCACTTTTCCCCTAGGCCGTTCTAGTTATTCGTCTCGAGCATCAGAACTGCGAAAATTTTGAGTTTCTCAAGCGTTTCTTACATCCAAACGGCCATATCTCGCGAACTGATTGACCAATCCGCATAATTTCTGTTGCATCTGAAAGTAGAAACTCGCCCGATTACAACGGTATGTGTAGTTTTCCCCTAGGCCGTTCCAGTTATTCGTTTCGAGCATCAGAACTGCGAAAATTTTGAGTTTCTCAAGCGCTTCTTACCTCCAAACTGCCATATCTCGTGAACGGATTGACCAATCCGCAAAGTTTCTGTTGCATTTGAAAGTAGAAACTCGCCTGATTACAACGGAATGTGTAGTTTTCCCCTAGACCGTTCCAGTTATTCGTTTCAAGCACCAGAACTGCGAAAATTTTGAGTTTCTCAAGCGTTTCTTATCTCCAAACTGCCATATCTCGCGAACGGATTGATCAATCCGCAAAATTTCTGTTGCATTTGAAAGTAGAAACTCGCCCGATTACAACGGTATGCGCACTTTTCCCCTGGGCCGTTCTAGTTATTCGTTTCGAGCATCAGAACTGCGAAAATTTTGAGTTTCTAAAGCGTTTCTTATCTCCAAACTGCCATATCTCGCGAACGGATTGATCAATCGGCAAAATTTTTGTTGCATTTGAAAGTAGAAACTCGCCCGATTACAACGGTATGCGCACTTTTCCCCTGGGCCGTCCTAGTTATTCGTTTCGAGCATCAGAACTGCGAAAATTTTGAGTTTCTAAAGTGTTTCTTATCTCCAAACTGCCATATCTCGCGAACGGATTGATCAATCCGCAAAATTTCTGTTGCATTTGAAAGTAGAAACTCGCCCGATTACAACGGTATGCGCACTTTTCCTCTGGGCCGTTCTAGTTATTCGTTTCGAGCATCAGAACTGCGAAAATTTTGAGTTTCTAAAGCGTTTCTTATCTCCAAACTGCCATATCTCGCGAATGGATTGATCAATCCGCAAAATTTCTGTTGCATTTGAAAGTAGAAACTCGCCCGATTACAACGGTATGCGCACTTTTCCCCTGCGCCGTTCTAGTTATTCGTTTCGAGCATCAGAACTGCGAAAATTTTGAGTTTCTCAAGCGTTTCTTAAATCCAAACGGCCATATCTCGCGAACGGATAGACCAATCCGCATGATTTCTGTTGCATCTGAAAGTAGAAACTCGCCCGATTACAACGGTATGCGTACTTCTCCCCTAGGCCGTTCTAGATATTCGTTTCGAGCATAAAACTGCGAAAGTTTTGAGTTTCTAAAGCGTTTCTTATCTCCAAACTGCCATATCTCGCGAACGGATTGATCAATCCGCAAAATTTCTGTTGCATCTGAAAGTAGAAACTCGCCCGATTACAACGGTATGCGCACTTTTCCCCTGGGCCGTTCTAGTTATTCGTTTCTAGCACCAGAACTGCGAAAATTTTGAGTTTCTAAAGCGTTTCTTATCTCCAAACTGCCATATCTCGCGAACGGATTGATCAATCGGCAAAATTTTTGTTGCATTTGAAAGTAGAAACTCGCCCGATTACAACGGTATGCGCACTTTTCCCCTGGGCCGTCCTAGTTATTCGTTTCGAGCATCAGAACTGCGAAAATTTTGAGTTTCTAAAGTGTTTCTTATCTCCAAACTGCCATATCTCGCGAACGGATTGATCAATCCGCAAAATTTCTGTTGCATTTGAAAGTAGAAATTCGCCCGATTACAACGGTATGCGCACTTTTCCCCTGGGCCGTTCTAGTTATTCGTTTCGAGCATCAGAACTGCGAAAATTTTGAGTTTCTCAAGCGTTTCTTACCTCCAAACTGCCATATCTCGCGAACGGATTGACCAATCCGCAAAATTTCTGTTGCATTTGAAAGTAGAAACTCGCCCGATTACAACGGTATGCGCACTTTTCCTCTGGGCCGTCCTAGTTATTCGTTTCGAGCATCAGAACTGCGAAAATTTTGAGTTTCTAAAGTGTTTCTTATCTCCAAACTGCCATATCTCGCGAACGGATTGATCAATCGGCAAAATTTCTGATGCATCTGAAAGTAGAAACTCGCCCGATTACAACGGTATGCGCACTTTTCCCCTAGGCCGTTCTAGTTATTCGTCTCGAGCATCAGAACTGCGAAAATTTTTAGTTTCTCAACCGTTTCTTAAATCCAAACGGCCATATCTCGCGAACGGGTCGACCAATCCGCATGATTTCTGTTGCATCTGAAAGTAGAAACTCGCCCGATTACAACGGTATGCGTACTCCTCCCCTAGGCCGTTCTAGTTATTCGTTTCGAGCATAAAACTGCGTAAATTTTGAGTTTCTAAAGCGTTTCTTATCTCCAAACTGCCATATCTCGCGAACGGATTGATCAATCCGCAAAATTTCTGTTGCATCTGAAAGTAGAAACTCGCCCGATTACAACGGTATGCGCACTTCTCCCCTAGGCCGTTCTAGTCATTCGTTTCGAGCATCAGAACTGCGAAAATTTTGAGTTTCTCAAGCGTTTCTTACCTCCAAACTGCCATATCTCGCGAACGGATTGACCAATCCGCAAAATTTCTGTTGCTTCTGAAAGTAGAAACTCGCCCGATTACAACGGTATGCGCACTTTTCCCCTAGGCAGTTCTAGTTATTCGTCTCGAGCATCAGAACTGCGAAAATTTTGAGTTTCTCAAGCGTTTCTTACATCCAAACGGCCATATCTCGCGAACTGATTGACCAATCCGCTTAAATTCTGTTGCATCTGAAAGTAGAAACTCGCCCGATTACAACGGTATGCGCACTTTTCCCCTGGGCCGTTCTAGTTATTCTTTTCGAGCATCAGAACTGCGAAAATTTTGAGTTTCTCAAGCGTTTCTTACCTCCAAACTGCCATATCTCGCGAACGGATTGACCAATCCGCAAAATTTCTGTTGCATTTGAAAGTAGAAACTCGCCCGATTACAACGGTATGCGCACTTTTCCTCTGGGCCGTTCTAGTTATTCGTTTCGAGCATCAGAACTGCGAAAATTTTGAGTTTCTAAAGCGTTTCTTATCTCCAAACTGCCATATCTCGCGAACGGATTGATCAATCCGCAAAATTTCTGTTGCATTTGAAAGTAGAAACTCGCCCGAATACAACGGTATGCGCACTTTTCCCCTGCGCCGTTCTAGTTATTCGTTTCGAGCATCAGAACTGCGAAAATTTTGAGTTTCTCAAGCGTTTCTTAAATCCAAACGGCCATATCTCGCGAACGGATTGACCAATCCGCATGATTTCTGTTGCATCTGAAAGTAGAAACTCGCCCGATTACAACGGTATGCGTACTTCTCCCCTAGGCCGTTCTAGTTATTCGTTTCGAGCATAAAACTGCGTAAATTTTGAGTTTCTAAAGCGTTTCTTATCTCCAAACTGCCATATCTCGCGAACGGATTGATCAATCCGCAAAATTTCTGTTGCATCTGAAAGTAGAAACTCGCCCGATTACAACGGTATGCGCACTTCTCCCCTAGGCCGTTCTAGTCATTCGTTTCGAGCATCAGAACTGCGAAAATTTTGAGTTTCTCAAGCGTTTCTTACCTCCAAACTGCCATATCTCGCGAACGGATTGACCAATCCGCAAAATTTCTGTTGCTTCTGAAAGTAGAAACTCGCCCGATTACAACGGTATGCGCACTTTTCCCCTAGGCCGTTCTAGTTATTCGTCTCGAGCATCAGAACTGCGAAAATTTTTAGTTTCTCAAGCGTTTCTTAAATCCAAACTGCCATATCTCGCGAACGGATTGATCAATCCGCAAAATTTCTGTTGCATCTGAAAGTAGAAACTCGCCCGATTACAACGGTGTGCGCACTTCTCCCCTAGGCCGTTCTAGTCATTCGTTTCGAGCATCAGAACTGCGAAAATTTTGAGTTTCTCAAGCGTTTCTTACCTCCAAACTGCCATATCTCGCGAACGGATTGACCAATCCGCAAAATTTCTGTTGCTTCTGAAAGTAGAAACTCGCCCGATTACAACGGTATGCGCACTTTTCCCCTAGGCCGTTCTAGTTATTCGTCTCGAGCATCAGAACTGCGAAAATTTTGAGTTTCTCAAGCGTTTCTTACATCCAAACGGCCATATCTCGTGAACTGATTGACCAATCCGCATAATTTCTGTTGCATCTGAAAGTAGAAACTCGCCCGATTACAACGGTATGTGTAGTTTTCCCCTAGGCCGTTCCAGTTATTCGTTTCGAGCATCAGAACTGCGAAAATTTTGAGTTTCTCAAGCGCTTCTTACCTCCAAACTGCCATATCTCGTGAACGGATTGACCAATCCGCAAAGTTTCTGTTGCATTTGAAAGTAGAAACTCGCCTGATTACAACGGAATGTGTAGTTTTCCCCTAGACCGTTCCAGTTATTCGTTTCAAGCACCAGAACTGCGAAAATTTTGAGTTTCTCAAGCGTTTCTTATCTCCAAACTGCCATATCTCGCGAACGGATTGATCAATCCGCAAAATTTCTGTTGCATTTGAAAGTAGAAACTCGCCCGATTACAACGGTATGCGCACTTTTCCCCTGGGCCGTTCTAGTTATTCGTTTCGAGCATCAGAACTGCGAAAATTTTGAGTTTCTAAAGCGTTTCTTATCTCCAAACTGCCATATCTCGCGAACGGATTGATCAATCCGCAAAATTTCTGTTGCATTTGAAAGTAGAAACTCGCCCGAATACAACGGTATGCGCACTTTTCCCCTGCGCCGTTCTAGTTATTCGTTTCGAGCATCAGAACTGCGAAAATTTTGAGTTTCTCAAGCGTTTCTTAAATCCAAACGGCCATATCTCGCGAACGGATTGACCAATCCGCATGATTTCTGTTGCATCTGAAAGTAGAAACTCGCCCGATTACAACGGTATGCGTACTTCTCCCCTAGGCCGTTCTAGTTATTCGTTTCGAGCATAAAACTGCGTAAATTTTGAGTTTCTAAAGCGTTTCTTATCTCCAAACTGCCATATCTCGCGAACGGATTGATCAATCCGCAAAATTTCTGTTGCATCTGAAAGTAGAAACTCGCCCGATTACAACGGTATGCGCACTTCTCCCCTAGGCCGTTCTAGTCATTCGTTTCGAGCATCAGAACTGCGAAAATTTTGAGTTTCTCAAGCGTTTCTTACCTCCAAACTGCCATATCTCGCGAACGGATTGACCAATCCGCAAAATTTCTGTTGCTTCTGAAAGTAGAAACTCGCCCGATTACAACGGTATGCGCACTTTTCCCCTAGGCCGTTCTAGTTATTCGTCTCGAGCATCAGAACTGCGAAAATTTTTAGTTTCTCAAGCGTTTCTTAAATCCAAACTGCCATATCTCGCGAACGGATTGATCAATCCGCAAAATTTCTGTTGCATCTGAAAGTAGAAACTCGCCCGATTACAACGGTATGCGCACTTCTCCCCTAGGCCGTTCTAGTCATTCGTTTCGAGCATCAGAACTGCGAAAATTTTGAGTTTCTCAAGCGTTTCTTACCTCCAAACTGCCATATCTCGCGAACGGATTGACCAATCCGCAAAATTTCTGTTGCTTCTGAAAGTAGAAACTCGCCCGATTACAACGGTATGCGCACTTTTCCCCTAGGCCGTTCTAGTTATTCGTCTCGAGCATCAGAACTGCGAAAATTTTGAGTTTCTCAAGCGTTTCTTACATCCAAACGGCCATATCTCGCGAACTGATTGACCAATCCGCATAATTTCTGTTGCATCTGAAAGTAGAAACTCGCCCGATTACAACGGTATGTGTAGTTTTCCCCTGGGCCGTCCTAGTTATTCGTTTCGAGCATCAGAACTGCGAAAATTTTGAGTTTCTAAAGTGTTTCTTATCTCCAAACTGCCATATCTCGCGAACGGATTGATCAATCCGCAAAATTTCTGTTGCATTTGAAAGTAGAAACTCGCCCGATTACAACGGTATGCGCACTTTTCCTCTGGGCCGTTCTAGTTATTCGTTTCGAGCATCAGAACTGCGAAAATTTTGAGTTTCTAAAGCGTTTCTTATCTCCAAACTGCCATATCTCGCGAACGGATTGATCAATCCGCAAAATTTCTGTTGCATTTGAAAGTAGAAACTCGCCCGATTACAACGGTATGCGCACTTTTCCCCTGGGCCGTTCTAGTTATTCGTTTCGAGCATCAGAACTGCGAAAATTTTGAGTTTCTAAAGCGTTTCTTATCTCCAAACTGCCATATCTCGCGAACGGATTGATCAATCGGCAAAATTTTTGTTGCATTTGAAAGTAGAAACTCGCCCGATTACAACGGTATGCGCACTTTTCCCCTGGGCCGTCCTAGTTATTCGTTTCGAGCATCAGAACTGCGAAAATTTTGAGTTTCTAAAGTGTTTCTTATCTCCAAACTGCCATATCTCGCGAACGGATTGATCAATCCGCAAAATTTCTGTTGCATTTGAAAGTAGAAACTCGCCCGATTACAACGGTATGCGCACTTTTCCTCTGGGCCGTTCTAGTTATTCGTTTCGAGCATCAGAACTGCGAAAATTTTGAGTTTCTAAAGCGTTTCTTATCTCCAAACTGCCATATCTCGCGAATGGAATGATCAATCCGCAAAATTTCTGTTGCATTTGAAAGTAGAAACTCGCCCGATTACAACGGTATGCGCACTTTTCCCCTGCGCCGTTCTAGTTATTCGTTTCGAGCATCAGAACTGCGAAAATTTTGAGTTTCTCAAGCGTTTCTTAAATCCAAACGGCCATATCTCGCGAACGGATAGACCAATCCGCATGATTTCTGTTGCATCTGAAAGTAGAAACTCGCCCGATTACAACGGTATGCGTACTTCTCCCCTAGGCCGTTCTAGTTATTCGTTTCGAGCATAAAACTGCGAAAGTTTTGAGTTTCTAAAGCGTTTCTTATCTCCAAACTGCCATATCTCGCGAACGGATTGATCAATCCGCAAAATTTCTGTTGCATCTGAAAGTAGAAACTCGCCCGATTACAACGGTATGCGCACTTTTCCCCTGGGCCGTTCTAGTTATTCGTTTCTAGCACCAGAACTGCGAAAATTTTGAGTTTCTAAAGCGTTTCTTATCTCCAAACTGCCATATGTCGCGAACGGATTGATCAATCGGCAAAATTTTTGTTGCATTTGAAAGTAGAAACTCGCCCGATTACAACGGTATGCGCACTTTTCCCCTGGGCCGTCCTAGTTATTCGTTTCGAGCATCAGAACTGCGAAAATTTTGAGTTTCTAAAGTGTTTCTTATCTCCAAACTGCCATATCTCGCGAACGGATTGATCAATCCGCAAAATTTCTGTTGCATTTGAAAGTAGAAACTCGCCCGATTACAACGGTATGCGCACTTTTCCCCTGGGCCGTTCTAGTTATTCGTTTCGAGCATCAGAACTGCGAAAATTTTGAGTTTCTCAAGCGTTCCTTACCTCCAAACTGCCATATCTCGCGAACGGATTGACCAATCCGCAAAATTTCTGTTGCATTTGAAAGTAGAAACTCGCCCGATTACAACGGTATGCGCACTTTTCCTCTGGGCCGTTCTAGTTATTCGTTTCGTGCATCAGAACTGCGAAAATTTTGAGTTTCTAAAGCGTTTCTTATCTCCAAACTGCCATATCTCGCGAACGGATTGATCAATCGGCAAAATTTCTGATGCATCTGAAAGTAGAAACTCGCCCGATTACAACGGTATGCGCACTTTTCCCCTAGGCCGTTCTAGTTATTCGTCTCGAGCATCAGAACTGCGAAAATTTTTAGTTTCTCAACCGTTTCTTAAATCCAAACGGCCATATCTCGCGAACGGGTCGACCAATCCGCATGATTTCTGTTGCATCTGAAAGTAGAAACTCGCCCGATTACAACGGTATGCGTACTCCTCCCCTAGGCCGTTCTAGTTATTCGTTTCGAGCATAAAACTGCGTAAATTTTGAGTTTCTAAAGCGTTTCTTATCTCCAAACTGCCATATCTCGCGAACGGATTGATCAATCCGCAAAATTTCTGTTGCATCTGAAAGTAGAAACTCGCCCGATTACAACGGTATGCGCACTTCTCCCCTAGGCCGTTCTAGTCATTCGTTTCGAGCATCAGAACTGCGAAAATTTTGAGTTTCTCAAGCGTTTCTTACCTCCAAACTGCCATATCTCGCGAACGGATTGACCAATCCGCAAAATTTCTGTTGCTTCTGAAAGTAGAAACTCGCCCGATTACAACGGTATGCGCACTTTTCCCCTAGGCAGTTCTAGTTATTCGTCTCGAGCATCAGAACTGCGAAAATTTTGAGTTTCTCAAGCGTTTCTTACATCCAAACGGCCATATCTCGCGAACTGATTGACCAATCCGCTTAAATTCTGTTGCATCTGAAAGTAGAAACTCGCCCGATTACAACGGTATGCGCACTTTTCCCCTGGGCCGTTCTAGTTATTCTTTTCGAGCATCAGAACTGCGAAAATTTTGAGTTTCTCAAGCGTTTCTTACCTCCAAACTGCCATATCTCGCGAACGGATTGACCAATCCGCAAAATTTCTGTTGCATTTGAAAGTAGAAACTCGCCCGATTACAACGGTATGCGCACTTTTCCTCTGGGCCGTTCTAGTTATTCGTTTCGAGCATCAGAACTGCGAAAATTTTGAGTTTCTAAAGCGTTTCTTATCTCCAAACTGCCATATCTCGCGAACGGATTGATCAATCCGCAAAATTTCTGTTGCATTTGAAAGTAGAAACTCGCCCGAATACAACGGTATGCGCACTTTTCCCCTGCGCCGTTCTAGTTATTCGTTTCGAGCATCAGAACTGCGAAAATTTTGAGTTTCTCAAGCGTTTCTTAAATCCAAACGGCCATATCTCGCGAACGGATTGACCAATCCGCATGATTTCTGTTGCATCTGAAAGTAGAAACTCGCCCGATTACAACGGTATGCGTACTTCTCCCCTAGGCCGTTCTAGTTATTCGTTTCGAGCATAAAACTGCGTAAATTTTGAGTTTCTAAAGCGTTTCTTATCTCCAAACTGCCATATCTCGCGAACGGATTGATCAATCCGCAAAATTTCTGTTGCATCTGAAAGTAGAAACTCGCCCGATTACAACGGTATGCGCACTTCTCCCCTAGGCCGTTCTAGTCATTCGTTTCGAGCATCAGAACTGCGAAAATTTTGAGTTTCTCAAGCGTTTCTTACCTCCAAACTGCCATATCTCGCGAACGGATTGACCAATCCGCAAAATTTCTGTTGCTTCTGAAAGTAGAAACTCGCCCGATTACAACGGTATGCGCACTTTTCCCCTAGGCAGTTCTAGTTATTCGTCTCGAGCATCAGAACTGCGAAAATTTTGAGTTTCTCAAGCGTTTCTTACATCCAAACGGCCATATCTCGCGAACTGATTGACCAATCCGCTTAATTTCTGTTGCATCTGAAAGTAGAAACTCGCCCGATTACAACGGTATGTGTAGTTTTCCCCTAGGCCGTTCCAGTTATTCGTTTCGAGCATCAGAACTGCGAAAATTTTGAGTTTCTCAAGCGCTTCTTACCTCCAAACTGCCATATCTCGTGAACGGATTGACCAATCCGCAATGTTTCTGTTGCATTTGAAAGTAGAAACTCGCCTGATTACAACGGAATGTGTAGTTTTCCCCTAGACCGTTCCAGTTATTCGTTTCGAGCATCAGAACTGCGAAAATTTTGAGTTTCTAAAGTGTTTCTTATCTCCAAACTGCCATATCTTGCGAACGGATTGATCAATCCGCAAAATTTCTGTTGCATTTGAAAGTAGAAACTCGCCCGATTACAACGGTATGCGCACTTTTCCCCTGGGCCGTTCTATTTATTCTTTTCGAGCATCAGAACTGCGAAAATTTTGAGTTTCTCAAGCGTTTCTTACCTCCAAACTGCCATATCTCGCGAACGGATTGACCAATCCGCAAAATTTCTGTTGCATCTGAAAGTAGAAACTCGCCCGATTACAACGGTATGCGCACTTTTCCCCTGGGTCGTTCTAGTTATTCGTTTCGAGCATAAAACTGCGAAAATTTTGAGTTTCTGAAGCGTTTCTTACCTCCAAACTGCCTTATCTCGCGAACGGATTGACCAATCCGCAAAATTTCTGTTGCTTCTGAAAGTAGAAACTCGCCCGATTACAACGGTATGCGCACTTTTCCCCTGGGCCGTTCTAGTTATTCGTTTCGAGCATAAAACTGCGAAAATTTTGAGTTTCTCAAGCGTTTCTTACTTCCAAACTGCCTTATCTCG
The DNA here is from genome assembly GCF_051014685.1 of Ptiloglossa arizonensis. Lineage (NCBI taxonomy): Eukaryota > Metazoa > Arthropoda > Insecta > Hymenoptera > Colletidae > Ptiloglossa > Ptiloglossa arizonensis. Next base: position 714,738 of record NW_027478531.1, on the reverse strand, counting down.
CGAACGGATTGACCAATCCGCAAAATTTCTGTTGCTTCTGAAAGTAGAAACTAGCACGATTACAACGGTATGCGTACTTCTCCCCTAGGCCGTTCTAGTCATTCGTTTCGAGCATCAGAACTGCGAAAATTTTGAGTTTCTCAAGCGTTTCTTACCTCCAAACTGCCATATCTCGCGAACGGATTGACCAATCCGCAAAATTTCTGTTGCATTTGAAAGTAGAGACTCGCCTGATTACAACGGTATGCGTACTTTTCCCCTGGGCCGTTCTAGTTATTCGTTTCGAGCATCAGAACTGCGAAAATTTTGAGTTTCTCAAGCGTTTCTTACCTCCAAACTGGCATATCTCGCGAACGGGTTGACCAATCCGCAAAATTTCTGTTGTATTTGAAAGTAGAAACTCGCCCGATTACAACGGTATGCGCACTTTTCCCCTGGGTCGTTCTAGTTATTCGTTTCGAGCATAAAACTGCGAAAATTTTGAGTTTCTCAAGCGTTTCTTACCTCCAAACTGGCATATCTCGCGAACGGGTTGACCAATCCGCAAAATTTCTGTTGTATTTGAAAGTAGAAACTCGCCCGATTACAACGGTATGCGCACTTTTCCCCTGGGTCGTTCTAGTTATTCGTTTCGAGCATAAAACTGCGAAAATTTTGAGTTTCTGAAGCGTTTCTTACCTCCAAACTGCCTTATCTCGCGAACGGATTGACCAATCCGCAAAATTTCTGTTGCTTCTGAAAGTAGAAACTAGCACGATTACAACGGTATGCGTACTTCTCCCCTAGGCCGTTCTAGTCATTCGTTTCGAGCATCAGAACTGCGAAAATTTTGAGTTTCTCAAGCGTTTCTTACCTCCAAACTGGCATATCTCGCGAACGGGTTGACCAATCCGCAAAATTTCTGTTGTATTTGAAAGTAGAAACTCGCCCGATTACAACGGTATGCGCACTTTTCCCCTGGGTCGTTCTAGTTATTCGTTTCGAGCATAAAACTGCGAAAATTTTGAGTTTCTCAAGCGTTTCTTACCTCCAAACTGGCATATCTCGCGAACGGGTTGACCAATCCGCAAAATTTCTGTTGTATTTGAAAGTAGAAACTCGCCCGATTACAACGGTATGCGCACTTTCCCCCTGGGTCGTTCTAGTTATTCGTTTCGAGCATAAAACTGCGAAAATTTTGAGTTTCTAAAGCGTTTCTTATCTCCAAACTGCCATATCTCGCGAACGAATCGATCAATCCGCAAAATTTCTGTTGGATCTGAAAGTAGAAACTCGCCCGATTACAACGGTATGCGCACTTTTCCCCTAGGCCGTTCAAGTTATTCGTTTCGAGCATCAGAAGTGCGAAAATTTTGAGTTTCTCAAGCGTTTCTTACATCCAAACGGCCATATCTCGCGAACGGATTGACCAATCCGCATAATTTCTGTTGCATCTGAAAGTAGAAACTCGCCCGATTACAACGGTATGTATAGTTTTCCCCTAGGCTGTTCCAGTTATTCGTTTCGAGCATCAGAACTGCGAAAATTTTGAGTTCATCAAGCGCTTCTTACCTCCAAACTGCCATATCTCGCGAACGGATTGACCAATCCGCAAAATTTCTGTTGCATTTGAAAGTAGAAACTCGCCTAATTACAACGGTATGTGTAGTTTTCCCCTAGACCGTTCCAGTTATTCGTTTCGAGCCACAGAACTGCGAAAATTTTGAGTTTCTCAAGCATTTCTTACATCCAAACTGCCATATCTCGCGAACGGATTGACCAATCCGCAAAATTTCTGTTGCATTTGAAAGTAGAAACTCGCCCAATTACAACGGTATGCGCACTTTTCCCCTGGACGGTTCTAGTTATTCGTTTCGAGCATAAAACTCCGAAAATTTTGAGTTTCTAAAGCGTTTATTATCTCCAAACTGCCATATCTCGCGAACGGATTGATCAATCCGCAAAATTTCTGTTGCATCTGAAAGTAGAGACTCGCCTGATTACAACGGTATGCGTACTTTTCCCCTGGGCCGTTCTAGTTATTCGTTTCGAGCATAAAACTGCGAAAATTTTGAGTTTCTAAAGCGTTTCTTATCTCCAAACTGCCATATCTCGCGAACGAATCGATCAATCCGCAAAATTTCTGTTGGATCTGAAAGTAGAAACTCGCCCGATTACAACGGTATGCCCACTTTTCCCCTAGGCCGTTCTAGTTATTCGTCTCGAGCATCAGAACTGCGAAAATTTTGAGTTTCTCAAGCGTTTCTTACATCCAAACGGCCATATCTCGCGAACTGATTGACCAATCCGCATAATTTCTGTTGCATCTGAAAGTAGAAACTCGCCCGATTACAACGGTATGTGTAGTTTTCCCCTAGGCCGTTCCAGTTATTCGTTTCGAGCATCAGAACTGCGAAAATTTTGAGTTTCTCAAGCGCTTCTTACCTCCAAACTGCCATATCTCGTGAACGGATTGACCAATCCGCAAAGTTTCTGTTGCATTTGAAAGTAGAAACTCGCCGGATTACAACGGAATGTGTAGTTTTCCCCTAGACCGTTCCAGTTATTCGTTTCAAGCACCAGAACTGCGAAAATTTTGAGTTTCTCAAGCGTTTCTTATCTCCAAACTGCCATATCTCGCGAACGGATTGATCAATCCGCAAAATTTCTGTCGCATTTGAAAGTAGAAACTCGCCCGATTACAACGGTATGCGCACTTTTCCCCTGGGCCGTTCTAGTTATTCGTTTCGAGCATCAGAACTGCGAAAATTTTGAGTTTCTAAAGCGTTTCTTATCTCCAAACTGCCATATCTCGCGAACGGATTGATCAATCGGCAAAATTTTTGTTGCATTTGAAAGTAGAAACTCGCCCGATTACAACGGTATGCGCACTTTTCCCCTGGGCCGTCCTAGTTATTCGTTTCGAGCATCAGAACTGCGAAAATTTTGAGTTTCTAAAGTGTTTCTTATCTCCAAACTGCCATATCTCGCGAACGGATTGATCAATCCGCAAAATTTCTGTTGCATTTGAAAGTAGAAACTCGCCCGATTACAACGGTATGCGCACTTTTCCTCTGGGCCGTTCTAGTTATTCGTTTCGAGCATCAGAACTGCGAAAATTTTGAGTTTCTAAAGCGTTTCTTATCTCCAAACTGCCATATCTCGCGAATGGATTGATCAATCCGCAAAATTTCTGTTGCATTTGAAAGTAGAAACTCGCCCGATTACAACGGTATGCGCACTTTTCCCCTGCGCCGTTCTAGTTATTCGTTTCGAGCATCAGAACTGCGAAAATTTTGAGTTTCTCAAGCGTTTCTTAAATCCAAACGGCCATATCTCGCGAACGGATAGACCAATCCGCATGATTTCTGTTGCATCTGAAAGTAGAAACTCGCCCGATTACAACGGTATGCGTACTTCTCCCCTAGGCCGTTCTAGTTATTCGTTTCGAGCATAAAACTGCGAAAGTTTTGAGTTTCTAAAGCGTTTCTTATCTCCAAACTGCCATATCTCGCGAACGGATTGATCAATCCGCAAAATTTCTGTTGCATCTGAAAGTAGAAACTCGCCCGATTACAACGGTATGCGCACTTTTCCCCTGGGCCGTTCTAGTTATTCGTTTCTAGCACCAGAACTGCGAAAATTTTGAGTTTCTAAAGCGTTTCTTATCTCCAAACTGCCATATGTCGCGAACGGATTGATCAATCGGCAAAATTTTTGTTGCATTTGAAAGTAGAAACTCGCCCGATTACAACGGTATGCGCACTTTTCCCCTGGGCCGTCCTAGTTATTCGTTTCGAGCATCAGAACTGCGAAAATTTTGAGTTTCTAAAGTGTTTCTTATCTCCAAACTGCCATATCTCGCGAACGGATTGATCAATCCGCAAAATTTCTGTTGCATTTGAAAGTAGAAACTCGCCCGATTACAACGGTATGCGCACTTTTCCCCTGGGCCGTTCTAGTTATTCGTTTCGAGCATCAGAACTGCGAAAATTTTGAGTTTCTCAAGCGTTCCTTACCTCCAAACTGCCATATCTCGCGAACGGATTGACCAATCCGCAAAATTTCTGTTGCATTTGAAAGTAGAAACTCGCCCGATTACAACGGTATGCGCACTTTTCCTCTGGGCCGTTCTAGTTATTCGTTTCGTGCATCAGAACTGCGAAAATTTTGAGTTTCTAAAGCGTTTCTTATCTCCAAACTGCCATATCTCGCGAACGGATTGATCAATCGGCAAAATTTCTGATGCATCTGAAAGTAGAAACTCGCCCGATTACAACGGTATGCGCACTTTTCCCCTAGGCCGTTCTAGTTATTCGTCTCGAGCATCAGAACTGCGAAAATTTTTAGTTTCTCAACCGTTTCTTAAATCCAAACGGCCATATCTCGCGAACGGGTCGACCAATCCGCATGATTTCTGTTGCATCTGAAAGTAGAAACTCGCCCGATTACAACGGTATGCGTACTCCTCCCCTAGGCCGTTCTAGTTATTCGTTTCGAGCATAAAACTGCGTAAATTTTGAGTTTCTAAAGCGTTTCTTATCTCCAAACTGCCATATCTCGCGAACGGATTGATCAATCCGCAAAATTTCTGTTGCATCTGAAAGTAGAAACTCGCCCGATTACAACGGTATGCGCACTTCTCCCCTAGGCCGTTCTAGTCATTCGTTTCGAGCATCAGAACTGCGAAAATTTTGAGTTTCTCAAGCGTTTCTTACCTCCAAACTGCCATATCTCGCGAACGGATTGACCAATCCGCAAAATTTCTGTTGCTTCTGAAAGTAGAAACTCGCCCGATTACAACGGTATGCGCACTTTTCCCCTAGGCAGTTCTAGTTATTCGTCTCGAGCATCAGAACTGCGAAAATTTTGAGTTTCTCAAGCGTTTCTTACATCCAAACGGCCATATCTCGCGAACTGATTGACCAATCCGCTTAAATTCTGTTGCATCTGAAAGTAGAAACTCGCCCGATTACAACGGTATGCGCACTTTTCCCCTGGGCCGTTCTAGTTATTCTTTTCGAGCATCAGAACTGCGAAAATTTTGAGTTTCTCAAGCGTTTCTTACCTCCAAACTGCCATATCTCGCGAACGGATTGACCAATCCGCAAAATTTCTGTTGCATTTGAAAGTAGAAACTCGCCCGATTACAACGGTATGCGCACTTTTCCTCTGGGCCGTTCTAGTTATTCGTTTCGAGCATCAGAACTGCGAAAATTTTGAGTTTCTAAAGCGTTTCTTATCTCCAAACTGCCATATCTCGCGAACGGATTGATCAATCCGCAAAATTTCTGTTGCATTTGAAAGTAGAAACTCGCCCGAATACAACGGTATGCGCACTTTTCCCCTGCGCCGTTCTAGTTATTCGTTTCGAGCATCAGAACTGCGAAAATTTTGAGTTTCTCAAGCGTTTCTTAAATCCAAACGGCCATATCTCGCGAACGGATTGACCAATCCGCATGATTTCTGTTGCATCTGAAAGTAGAAACTCGCCCGATTACAACGGTATGCGCACTTTTCCTCTGGGCCGTTCTAGTTATTCGTTTCGAGCATCAGAACTGCGAAAATTTTGAGTTTCTAAAGCGTTTCTTATCTCCAAACTGCCATATCTCGCGAACGGATTGATCAATCCGCAAAATTTCTGTTGCATTTGAAAGTAGAAACTCGCCCGAATACAACGGTATGCGCACTTTTCCCCTGCGCCGTTCTAGTTATTCGTTTCGAGCATCAGAACTGCGAAAATTTTGAGTTTCTCAAGCGTTTCTTAAATCCAAACGGCCATATCTCGCGAACGGATTGACCAATCCGCATGATTTCTGTTGCATCTGAAAGTAGAAACTCGCCCGATTACAACGGTATGCGTACTTCTCCCCTAGGCCGTTCTAGTTATTCGTTTCGAGCATAAAACTGCGTAAATTTTGAGTTTCTAAAGCGTTTCTTATCTCCAAACTGCCATATCTCGCGAACGGATTGATCAATCCGCAAAATTTCTGTTGCATCTGAAAGTAGAAACTCGCCCGATTACAACGGTATGCGCACTTCTCCCCTAGGCCGTTCTAGTCATTCGTTTCGAGCATCAGAACTGCGAAAATTTTGAGTTTCTCAAGCGTTTCTTACCTCCAAACTGCAATATCTCGCGAACGGATTGACCAATCCGCAAAATTTCTGTTGCTTCTGAAAGTAGAAACTCGCCCGATTACAACGGTATGCGCACTTTTCCCCTAGGCAGTTCTAGTTATTCGTCTCGAGCATCAGAACTGCGAAAATTTTGAGTTTCTCAAGCGTTTCTTACATCCAAACGGCCATATCTCGCGAACTGATTGACCAATCCGCTTAATTTCTGTTGCATCTGAAAGTAGAAACTCGCCCGATTACAACGGTATGTGTAGTTTTCCCCTAGGCCGTTCCAGTTATTCGTTTCGAGCATCAGAACTGCGAAAATTTTGAGTTTCTCAAGCGCTTCTTACCTCCAAACTGCCATATCTCGTGAACGGATTGACCAATCCGCAATGTTTCTGTTGCATTTGAAAGTAGAAACTCGCCTGATTACAACGGAATGTGTAGTTTTCCCCTAGACCGTTCCAGTTATTCGTTTCGAGCATCAGAACTGCGAAAATTTTGAGTTTCTAAAGTGTTTCTTATCTCCAAACTGCCATATCTGGCGAACGGATTGATCAATCCGCAAAATTTCTGTTGCATTTGAAAGTAGAAACTCGCCCGATTACAACGGTATGCGCACTTTTCCCCTGGGCCGTTCTATTTATTCTTTTCGAGCATCAGAACTGCGAAAATTTTGAGTTTCTCAAGCGTTTCTTACCTCCAAACTGCCATATCTCGCGAACGGATTGACCAATCCGCAAAATTTCTGTTGCATTTGAAAGTAGAAACTCGCCCGATTACAACGGTATGCGCACTTTTCCTCTGGGCCGTTCTAGTTATTCGTTTCGAGCATCAGAACTGCGAAAATTTTGAGTTTCTAAAGCGTTTCTTATCTCCAAACTGCCATATCTCGCGAACGGATTGATCAATCCGCAAAATTTCTGTTGCATTTGAAAGTAGAAACTCGCCCGAATACAACGGTATGCGCACTTTTCCCCTGCGCCGTTCTAGTTATTCGTTTCGAGCATCAGAACTGCGAAAATTTTGAGTTTCTCAAGCGTTTCTTAAATCCAAACGGCCATATCTCGCGAACGGATTGACCAATCCGCATGATTTCTGTTGCATCTGAAAGTAGAAACTCGCCCGATTACAACGGTATGCGTACTTCTCCCCTAGGCCGTTCTAGTTATTCGTTTCGAGCATAAAACTGCGTAAATTTTGAGTTTCTAAAGCGTTTCCTATCTCCAAACTGCCATATCTCGCGAACGGATTGATCAATCCGCAAAATTTCTGTTGCATCTGAAAGTAGAAACTCGCCCGATTACAACGGTATGCGCACTTCTCCCCTAGGCCGTTCTAGTCATTCGTTTCGAGCATCAGAACTGCGAAAATTTTGAGTTTCTCAAGCGTTTCTTACCTCCAAACTGCCATATCTCGCGAACGGATTGACCAATCCGCAAAATTTCTGTTGCTTCTGAAAGTAGAAACTCGCCCGATTACAACGGTATGCGCACTTTTCCCCTAGGCAGTTCTAGTTATTCGTCTCGAGCATCAGAACTGCGAAAATTTTGAGTTTCTCAAGCGTTTCTTACATCCAAACGGCCATATCTCGCGAACTGATTGACCAATCCGCTTAATTTCTGTTGCATCTGAAAGTAGAAACTCGCCCGATTACAACGGTATGTGTAGTTTTCCCCTAGGCCGTTCCAGTTATTCGTTTCGAGCATCAGAACTGCGAAAATTTTGAGTTTCTCAAGCGCTTCTTACCTCCAAACTGCCATATCTCGTGAACGGATTGACCAATCCGCAATGTTTCTGTTGCATTTGAAAGTAGAAACTCGCCTGATTACAACGGAATGTGTAGTTTTCCCCTAGACCGTTCCAGTTATTCGTTTCGAGCATCAGAACTGCGAAAATTTTGAGTTTCTAAAGTGTTTCTTATCTCCAAACTGCCATATCTTGCGAACGGATTGATCAATCCGCAAAATTTCTGTTGCATTTGAAAGTAGAAACTCGCCCGATTACAACGGTATGCGCACTTTTCCCCTGGGCCGTTCTATTTATTCTTTTCGAGCATCAGAACTGCGAAAATTTTGAGTTTCTCAAGCGTTTCTTACCTCCAAACTGCCATATCTCGCGAACGGATTGACCAATCCGCAAAATTTCTGTTGCATTTGAAAGTAGAAACTCGCCCGATTACAACGGTATGCGCACTTTTCCTCTGGGCCGTTCTAGTTATTCGTTTCGAGCATCAGAACTGCGAAAATTTTGAGTTTCTAAAGCGTTTCTTATCTCCAAACTGCCATATCTCGCGAACGGATTGATCAATCCGCAAAATTTCTGTTGCATTTGAAAGTAGAAACTCGCCCGAATACAACGGTATGCGCACTTTTCCCCTGCGCCGTTCTAGTTATTCGTTTCGAGCATCAGAACTGCGAAAATTTTGAGTTTCTCAAGCGTTTCTTAAATCCAAACGGCCATATCTCGCGAACGGATTGACCAATCCGCATGATTTCTGTTGCATCTGAAAGTAGAAACTCGCCCGATTACAACGGTATGCGTACTTCTCCCCTAGGCCGTTCTAGTTATTCGTTTCGAGCATAAAACTGCGAAAGTTTTGAGTTTCTAAAGCGTTTCTTACCTCCAAACTGCCATATCTCGCGAACGGATTGATCAATCCGCAAAATTTCTGTTGCATCTGAAAGTAGAAACTCGCCCGATTACAACGGTATGCGCACTTTTCCCCTGGGCCGTTCTAGTTATTCGTTTCGAGCATAAAACTGCGAAAATTTTGAGTTTCTCAAGCGTTTCTTACCTCCAAACTGCCTTATCTCGCGAACGGATTGACCAATCCGCAAAATTTCTGTTGCTTCTGAAAGTAGAAACTAGCACGATTACAACGGTATGCGTACTTCTCCCCTAGGCCGTTCTAGTCATTCGTTTCGAGCATCAGAACTGCGAAAATTTTGAGTTTCTCAAGCGTTTCTTACCTCCAAACTGCCATATCTCGCGAACGGATTGACCAATCCGCAAAATTTCTGTTGCATTTGAAAGTAGAGACTCGCCTGATTACAACGGTATGCGTACTTTTCCCCTGGGCCGTTCTAGTTATTCGTTTCGAGCATCAGAACTGCGAAAATTTTGAGTTTCTCAAGCGTTTCTTACCTCCAAACTGGCATATCTCGCGAACGGGTTGACCAATCCGCAAAATTTCTGTTGTATTTGAAAGTAGAAACTCGCCCGATTACAACGGTATGCGCACTTTTCCCCTGGGTCGTTCTAGTTATTCGTTTCGAGCATAAAACTGCGAAAATTTTGAGTTTCTCAAGCGTTTCTTACCTCCAAACTGGCATATCTCGCGAACGGGTTGACCAATCCGCAAAATTTCTGTTGTATTTGAAAGTAGAAACTCGCCCGATTACAACGGTATGCGCACTTTTCCCCTGGGACGTTCTAGTTATTCGTTTCGAGCATAAAACTGCGAAAATTTTGAGTTTCTGAAGCGTTTCTTACCTCCAAACTGCCTTATCTCGCGAACGGATTGACCAATCCGCAAAATTTCTGTTGCTTCTGAAAGTAGAAACTAGCACGATTACAACGGTATGCGTACTTCTCCCCTAGGCCGTTCTAGTCATTCGTTTCGAGCATCAGAACTGCGAAAATTTTGAGTTTCTCAAGCGTTTCTTACCTCCAAACTGCCATATCTCGCGAACGGATTGACCAATCCGCAAAATTTCTGTTGCATTTGAAAGTAGAGACTCGCCTGATTACAACGGTATGCGTACTTTTCCCCTGGGCCGTTCTAGTTATTCGTTTCGAGCATCAGAACTGCGAAAATTTTGAGTTTCTCAAGCGTTTCTTACCTCCAAACTGGCATATCTCGCGAACGGGTTGACCAATCCGCAAAATTTCTGTTGTATTTGAAAGTAGAAACTCGCCCGATTACAACGGTATGCGCACTTTTCCCCTGGGTCGTTCTAGTTATTCGTTTCGAGCATAAAACTGCGAAAATTTTGAGTTTCTCAAGCGTTTCTTACCTCCAAACTGGCATATCTTGCGAACGGGTTGACCAATCCGCAAAATTTCTGTTGTATTTGAAAGTAGAAACTCGCCCGATTACAACGGTATGCGCACTTTTCCCCTGGGTCGTTCTAGTTATTCGTTTCGAGCATAAAACTGCGAAAATTTTGAGTTTCTAAAGCGTTTCTTATCTCCAAACTGCCATATCTCGCGAACGAATCGATCAATCCGCAAAATTTCTGTTGGATCTGAAAGTAGAAACTCGCCCGATTACAACGGTATGCGCACTTTTCCCCTAGGCCGTTCAAGTTATTCGTTTCGAGCATCAGAAGTGCGAAAATTTTGAGTTTCTCAAGCGTTTCTTACATCCAAACGGCCATATCTCGCGAACGGATTGACCAATCCGCATAATTTCTGTTGCATCTGAAAGTAGAAACTCGCCCGATTACAACGGTATGTATAGTTTTCCCCTAGGCTGTTCCAGTTATTCGTTTCGAGCATCAGAACTGCGAAAATTTTGAGTTCATCAAGCGCTTCTTACCTCCAAACTGCCATATCTCGCGAACGGATTGACCAATCCGCAAAATTTCTGTTGCATTTGAAAGTAGAAACTCGCCTAATTACAACGGTATGTGTAGTTTTCCCCTAGACCGTTCCAGTTATTCGTTTCGAGCCACAGAACTGCGAAAATTTTGAGTTTCTCAAGCATTTCTTACATCCAAACTGCCATATCTCGCGAACGGATTGACCAATCCGCAAAATTTCTGTTGCATTTGAAAGTAGAAACTCGCCCAATTACAACGGTATGCGCACTTTTCCCCTGGACGGTTCTAGTTATTCGTTTCGAGCATAAAACTCCGAAAATTTTGAGTTTCTAAAGCGTTTATTATCTCCAAACTGCCATATCTCGCGAACGGATTGATCAATCCGCAAAATTTCTGTTGCATCTGAAAGTAGAAACTCGCCCGATTACAACGGTATGTGTAGTTTTCCCCTAGGCCGTTCCAGTTATTCGTTTCGAGCAACAGAACTGCGAAAATTTTGAGTTTCTAAAGCGTTTCTTATCTCCAAACTGCCATATCTCGCGAACGGATCGATCAATCCGCAAAATTTCTGTTGCATCTGAAAGCAGAAACTCGCCCGATTACAACGGTATGCGCACTTTTCCCCTAGCCCGTTCTAGTTATTCGTTTCGAGCATCAGAACTGCGAAAATTTTGAGTTTCTCAAGCGTTTCTTACATCCAAACGGCCATATCTCGCGAACGGATTGACCAATCCGCATGATTTCTGTTGCATCTGAAAGTAGAAACTCGCCCAATTACAACGGTATGCGTACTTCTCCCCTAGGCCGTTCTAGTCATACGTTTCGAGCATCAGAACTGCGAAAATTTTGAGTTTCTCAAGCGTTTCTTACCTCCAAACTGCCATATCTCGGGAACGGATTGACCAATCCGCAAAATTTCTGTTGCATTTGAAAGTAGAAACTCGCCCGATTACAACGGTATGCGCACTATTCCTCTGGGCCGTTCTAGTTATTCGTTTCGAGCATCAGAACTGCGAAAATTTTGAGTTTCTAAAGCGTTTCTTATCTCCAAACTGCCATATCTCGCGAACGGATTGATCAATCAGCAAAATTTCTGTTGCATTTGAAAGTAGAAACTCGCCCGATTACAACGGTATGCGTACTTCTCCCCTAGGCCGTTCTAGTCATTCGTTTCGAGCATCAGAACTGCGAAAATTTTGAGTTTCTCAAGCGTTTCTTACCTCCAAACTGCCATATCTCGCGAACGGATTGACCAATCCGCAAAATTTCTGTTGCATTTGAAAGTAGAAACTCGCCCGATTACAACGGTATGCGCACTTTTCCCCTGGGCCGTTCTAGTTATTCGTTTCGAGCATAAAACTGCGAAAATTTTGAGTTTCTAAAGCGTTTCTTATATCCAAACTGCCATATCTCGCGAACAGATTGATCAATCCGCAAAATTTCTGTTGCATCTGAAAGTAGAAACTCGCCCGATTACAACGGTATGCGCACTTTTCCCCTAGCCCGTTCTAGTTATTCGTTTCGAGCATCAGAACTGCGAAAATTTTGAGTTTCTCAAGCGTTTCTTACATCCAAACGGCCATATCTCGCGAACGGATTGACCAATCCGCATGATTTCTGTTGCATCTGAAAGTAGAAACTCGCCCGATTACAACGGTATGCGTACTTCTCCCCTAGGCCGTTCTAGTCATTCGTTTCGAGCATCAGAACTGCGAAAATTTTGAGTTTCTCAAGCGTTTCTTACCTCCAAACTGACATATCTCGCGAACGGATTGACCAATCCGCAAAATTTCTGTTGCTTCTGAAAGTAGAAACTCGCCTAATTACAACGGTATGTGTAGTTTTCCCCTAGACCGTTCCAGTTATTCGTTTCGAGCCACAGAACTGCGAAAATTTTGAGTTTCTCAAGCGTTTCTTACATCCAAACTGCCATATCTCGCGAACGGATTGACCAATCCGCAAAATTTCTGTTGCATTTGAAAGTAGAAACTCGCCCAATTACAACGGTATGCGCACTTTTCCCCTAGGCCGTTCCAGTTATTCGTTTCGAGCAACAGAACTGCGAAAATTTTGAGCTTCTAAAGCGTTTCTTCTCTCCAAACTGCCATATCTCGCGAACGGATTGATCAATCCGCAAAATTTCTGTTGCATTTGAAAGTAGAAACTCGCCCGATTACAACGGTATGCGCACTATTCCCCTGGGCCGTTCTAGTTATTCGTTTCGAGCATCAGAACTGCGAAAATTTTGAGTTTCTAAAGCGTTTCTTATCTCCAAACTGCCATATCTCGCGAACGGATTGATCAATCAGCAAAATTTCTGTTGCATTTGAAAGTAGAAACTCGCCCGATTAGAACGGTATGCGCACTTTTCCCTTGCGCCGTTCTAGTTATTCGTTTCGAGCATCAGAACTGCGAAAATTTTTAGTTTCTCAAGCGTTTCTTACCTCCAAACTGCCATATCTCGCGAACGGATTGACCAATCCGCAAAATTTCTGTTGCATTTGAAAGTAGAAACTCGCCCGATTACAACGGTATGCGCACTTTTCCCCTGGGCCGTTCTAGTTATTCGTTTCGAGCATAAAACTGCGAAAATTTTGAGTTTCTAAAGCGTTTCTTATATCCAAACTGCCATATCTCGCGAACAGATTGATCAATCCGCAAAATTTCTGTTGCATCTGAAAGTAGAAACTCGCCCGATTACAACGGTATGCGCACTTTTCCCCTAGCCCGTTCTAGTTATTCGTTTCGAGCATCAGAACTGCGAAAATTTTGAGTTTCTCAAGCGTTTCTTACATCCAAACGGCCATATCTCGCGAACGGATTGACCAATCCGCATGATTTCTGTTGCATCTGAAAGTAGAAACTCGCCCGATTACAACGGTATGCGTACTTCTCCCCTAGGCCGTTCTAGTCATTCGTTTCGAGCATCAGAACTGCGAAAATTTTGAGTTTCTCAAGCGTGTCTTACCTCCAAACTGACATATCTCGCGAACGGATTGACCAATCCGCAAAATTTCTGTTGCTTCTGAAAGTAGAAACTCGCCTAATTACAACGGTATGTGTAGTTTTCCCCTAGACCGTTCCAGTTATTCGTTTCGAGCCACAGAACTGCGAAAATTTTGAGTTTCTCAAGCGTTTCTTACCTCCAAACTGCCATATCTCGCGAACGGATTGACCAATCCGCAAAATTTCTGTTGCATTTGAAAGTAGAAACTCGCCCAATTACAACGGTATGCGCACTTTTCCCCTGGACGGTTCTAGTTATTCGTTTCGAGCATAAAACTACGAAAATTTTGAGTTTCTAAAGCGATTCTTATCTCCAAACTGCCATATCTCGCGAACGGATTGATCAATCCGCAAAATTTCTGTTGCATCTGAAAGTAGAAACTCGCCCGATTACAACGGTATGTGTAGTTTTCCCCTAGGCCGTTCCAGTTATTCGTTTCGAGCAACAGAACTGCGAAAATTTTGAGTTTCTAAAGCGTTTCTTATCTCCAAACTGCCATATCTCGCGAACGGATCGATCAATCCGCAAAATTTCTGTTGCATCTGAAAGTAGAAACTCGCCCGATTACAACGGTATGCGCACTTTTCCCCTAGCCCGTTCTAGTTATTGGTTTCGAGCATCAGAACTGCGAAAATTTTGAGTTTCTCAAGCGTTTCTTACATCCAAACGGCCATATCTCGCGAACGGATTGACCAATCCGCATGATTTCTGTTGCATCTGAAAGTAGAAACTCGCCCGATTACAACGGTATGCGTACTTCTCCCCTAGACCGTTCCAGTTATTCGTTTCGAGCACCAGAACTGCGAAAATTTTGAGTTTCTCAAGCGTTTCTTACATCCAAACGGCCATATCTCGCGAACGGATTGACCAATCCGCAAAATTTCTCTTGCATTTGAAAGTAGAAACTAGCCCGATTACAACGGTATGCGTACTTCTCCCCTAGGCCGTTCTAGTCATTCGTTTCGAGCATCAGAACTGCGAAAATTTTGAGTTTCTCAAGCGTTTCTTACCTCCAAACTGCCATATCTCGCGAACGGATTGACCAATCCGCAAAATTTCTGTTGCTTCTGAAAGTAGAAACTCGCCCGATTACAACGGTATGCGCACTTTTCCCCTGGGCGGTTCTAGTTATTCGTTTCGAGCATAAAACTCCGAAAATTTTGAGTTTCTAAAGCGTTTCTTATCTCCAAACTGCCATATCTCGCGAACGGATCGATCAATCCGCAAAATTTCTGTTGCATCTGAAAGTAGAAACTCGCCCGATTACAACGGTATGCGCACTTTTCCCCTAGCCCGTTCTAGTTATTGGTTTCGAGCATCAGAACTGCGAAAATTTTGAGTTTCTCAAGCGTTTCTTACATCCAAACGGCCATATCTCGCGAACGGATTGACCAATCCGCATGATTTCTGTTGCATCTGAAAGTAGAAACTCGCCCGATTACAACGGTATGCGTACTTCTCCCCTAGGCCGTTCTAGTCATTCGCTTCGAGCATCAGAACTGCGAAAATTTTGAGTTTCTCAAGGGTTTCTTACCTCCAAACTGCCATATCTCGCGAACGGATTGACCAATCCGCAAAATTTCTGTTGCATTTGAAAGTAGAAACTCGCCCGATTACAACGGTATGCGTACTTCTCCCCTAGGCCGTTCTAGTCATTCGTTTCGAGCATCAGAACTGCGAAAATTTTGAGTTTCTCAAGCGTTTCTTACCTCCAAACTGCCATATCTCGCGAACGGATTGACCAATCCGCAAAATTTCTGTTGCTTCTGAAAGTAGAAACTCGCCCGATTACAACGGTATGCGCACTTTTCCCCTGGGCGGTTCTAGTTATTCGTTTCGAGCATAAAACTCCGAAAATTTTGAGTTTCTAAAGCGTTTCTTATCTCCAAACTGCCATATCTCGCGAACGGATCGATCAATCCGCAAAATTTCTGTTGCATCTGAAAGTAGAAACTCGCCCGATTACAACGGTATGCGTACTTCTCCCCTAGGCCGTTCTAGTCATTCGTTTCGAGCATCAGAACTGCGAAAATTTTGAGTTTCTCAAGCGTTTCTTACATCCAAACGACCATATCTCGCGAACGGATTGACCAATCCGCATAATTTCTGTTGCATCTGAAAGTAGGAACTCGCCCGATTACAACGGTATGTGTAGTTTTCCCCTAGGCCGTTCCAGTTATTCGTTTCGAGCATCAGAACTGCGAAAATTTTGAGTTTCTCAAACGTTTCTTACCTCCAAACTGCCATATCTCGCGAACGGATTGACCAATCCGCAAAATTTCTGTTGCATTTGAAAGTAGAAACTCGCCCAATTACAACGGTATGCGCACTTTTCCCCTGGGCCGTTCTAGTTATTCGTTTCGAGCATAAAACTCCGAAAATTTTGAGTTTCTAAAGCGTTTCTTATCTCCAAACTGCCATATCTCGCGAACGGATTGATCAATCCGCAAAATTTCTGTTGCATTTGAAAGTAGAAACTCGCCCGATTACAACGGTATGCGCACTATTCCCCTGGGCCGTTCTAGTTATTCGTTTCGAGCATCAGAACTGCGAAAATTTTGAGTTTCTCAAGCGTTTCTTACCTCCAAACTGCCATATCTCGCGAACGGATTGACCAATCCGCAAAATTTCTGTTGCATTTGAAAGTAGAAACTCGCCCGATTACAACGGTATGCGCACTTTTCCCCTGGGCCGTTCTAGTTATTCGTTTCGAGCATAAAACTGCGAAAATTTTGAGTTTCTAAAGCGTTTCTTATATCCAAACTGCCATATCTCGCGAACAGATTGATCAATCCGCAAAATTTCTGTTGCATCTGAAAGTAGAAACTCGCCCGATTACAACGGTATGCGCACTTTTCCCCTAGCCCGTTCTAGTTATTCGTTTCGAGCATCAGAACTGCGAAAATTTTGAGTTTCTCAAGCGTTTCTTACATCCAAACGGCCATATCTCGCGAACGGATTGACCAATCCGCATGATTTCTGTTGCATCTGAAAGTAGAAACTCGCCCGATTACAACGGTATGCGTACTTCTCCCCTAGGCCGTTCTAGTCATTCGTTTCGAGCATCAGAACTGCGAAAATTTTGAGTTTCTCAAGCGTGTCTTACCTCCAAACTGACATATCTCGCGAACGGATTGACCAATCCGCAAAATTTCTGTTGCTTCTGAAAGTAGAAACTCGCCTAATTACAACGGTATGTGTAGTTTTCCCCTAGACCGTTCCAGTTATTCGTTTCGAGCCACAGAACTGCGAAAATTTTGAGTTTCTCAAGCGTTTCTTACCTCCAAACTGCCATATCTCGCGAACGGATTGACCAATCCGCAAAATTTCTGTTGCATTTGAAAGTAGAAACTCGCCCAATTACAACGGTATGCGCACTTTTCCCCTGGACGGTTCTAGTTATTCGTTTCGAGCATAAAACTCCGAAAATTTTGAGTTTCTAAAGCGATTCTTATCTCCAAACTGCCATATCTCGCGAACGGATTGATCAATCCGCAAAATTTCTGTTGCATCTGAAAGTAGAAACTCGCCCGATTACAACGGTATGCGCACTATTCCCCTGGGCCGTTCTAGTTATTCGTTTCGAGCATCAGAACTGCGAAAATTTTGAGTTTCTCAAGCGTTTCTTACCTCCAAACTGCCATATCTCGCGAACGGATTGACCAATCCGCAAAATTTCTGTTGCATTTGAAAGTAGAAACTCGCCCGATTACAACGGTATGCGCACTTTTCCCCTGGGCCGTTCTAGTTATTCGTTTCGAGCATAAAACTGCGAAAATTTTGAGTTTCTAAAGCGTTTCTTATATCCAAACTGCCATATCTCGCGAACAGATTGATCAATCCGCAAAATTTCTGTTGCATCTGAAAGTAGAAACTCGCCCGATTACAACGGTATGCGCACTTTTCCCCTAGCCCGTTCTAGTTATTCGTTTCGAGCATCAGAACTGCGAAAATTTTGAGTTTCTCAAGCGTTTCTTACATCCAAACGGCCATATCTCGCGAACGGATTGACCAATCCGCATGATTTCTGTTGCATCTGAAAGTAGAAACTCGCCCGATTACAACGGTATGCGTACTTCTCCCCTAGGCCGTTCTAGTCATTCGTTTCGAGCATCAGAACTGCGAAAATTTTGAGTTTCTCAAGCGTGTCTTACCTCCAAACTGACATATCTCGCGAACGGATTGACCAATCCGCAAAATTTCTGTTGCTTCTGAAAGTAGAAACTCGCCTAATTACAACGGTATGTGTAGTTTTCCCCTAGACCGTTCCAGTTATTCGTTTCGAGCCACAGAACTGCGAAAATTTTGAGTTTCTCAAGCGTTTCTTACCTCCAAACTGCCATATCTCGCGAACGGATTGACCAATCCGCAAAATTTCTGTTGCATTTGAAAGTAGAAACTCGCCCAATTACAACGGTATGCGCACTTTTCCCCTGGACGGTTCTAGTTATTCGTTTCGAGCATAAAACTCCGAAAATTTTGAGTTTCTAAAGCGATTCTTATCTCCAAACTGCCATATCTCGCGAACGGATTGATCAATCCGCAAAATTTCTGTTGCATCTGAAAGTAGAAACTCGCCCGATTACAACGGTATGTGTAGTTTTCCCCTAGGCCGTTCCAGTTATTCGTTTCGAGCAACAGAACTGCGAAAATTTTGAGTTTCTAAAGCGTTTCTTATCTCCAAACTGCCATATCTCGCGAACGGATCGATCAATCCGCAAAATTTCTGTTGCATCTGAAAGTAGAAACTCGCCCGATTACAACGGTATGCGCACTTTTCCCCTAGCCCGTTCTAGTTATTGGTTTCGAGCATCAGAACTGCGAAAATTTTGAGTTTCTCAAGCGTTTCTTACATCCAAACGGCCATATCTCGCGAACGGATTGACCAATCCGCATGATTTCTGTTGCATCTGAAAGTAGAAACTCGCCCGATTACAACGGTATGCGTACTTCTCCCCTAGACCGTTCCAGTTATTCGTTTCGAGCACCAGAACTGCGAAAATTTTGAGTTTCTCAAGCGTTTCTTACATCCAAACGGCCATATCTCGCGAACGGATTGACCAATCCGCAAAATTTCTCTTGCATTTGAAAGTAGAAACTAGCCCGATTACAACGGTATGCGTACTTCTCCCCTAGGCCGTTCTAGTCATTCGTTTCGAGCATCAGAACTGCGAAAATTTTGAGTTTCTCAAGCGTTTCTTACCTCCAAACTGCCATATCTCGCGAACGGATTGACCAATCCGCAAAATTTCTGTTGCTTCTGAAAGTAGAAACTCGCCCGATTACAACGGTATGCGCACTTTTCCCCTGGGCGGTTCTAGTTATTCGTTTCGAGCATAAAACTCCGAAAATTTTGAGTTTCTAAAGCGTTTCTTATCTCCAAACTGCCATATCTCGCGAACGGATCGATCAATCCGCAAAATTTCTGTTGCATCTGAAAGTAGAAACTCGCCCGATTACAACGGTATGCGCACTTTTCCCCTAGCCCGTTCTAGTTATTGGTTTCGAGCATCAGAACTGCGAAAATTTTGAGTTTCTCAAGCGTTTCTTACATCCAAACGGCCATATCTCGCGAACGGATTGACCAATCCGCATGATTTCTGTTGCATCTGAAAGTAGAAACTCGCCCGATTACAACGGTATGCGTACTTCTCCCCTAGGCCGTTCTAGTCATTCGCTTCGAGCATCAGAACTGCGAAAATTTTGAGTTTCTCAAGGGTTTCTTACCTCCAAACTGCCATATCTCGCGAACGGATTGACCAATCCGCAAAATTTCTGTTGCATTTGAAAGTAGAAACTCGCCCGATTACAACGGTATGCGTACTTCTCCCCTAGGCCGTTCTAGTCATTCGTTTCGAGCATCAGAACTGCGAAAATTTTGAGTTTCTCAAGCGTTTCTTACCTCCAAACTGCCATATCTCGCGAACGGATTGACCAATCCGCAAAATTTCTGTTGCTTCTGAAAGTAGAAACTCGCCCGATTACAACGGTATGCGCACTTTTCCCCTGGGCGGTTCTAGTTATTCGTTTCGAGCATAAAACTCCGAAAATTTTGAGTTTCTAAAGCGTTTCTTATCTCCAAACTGCCATATCTCGCGAACGGATCGATCAATCCGCAAAATTTCTGTTGCATCTGAAAGTAGAAACTCGCCCGATTACAACGGTATGCGTACTTCTCCCCTAGGCCGTTCTAGTCATTCGTTTCGAGCATCAGAACTGCGAAAATTTTGAGTTTCTCAAGCGTTTCTTACATCCAAACGACCATATCTCGCGAACGGATTGACCAATCCGCATAATTTCTGTTGCATCTGAAAGTAGGAACTCGCCCGATTACAACGGTATGTGTAGTTTTCCCCTAGGCCGTTCCAGTTATTCGTTTCGAGCATCAGAACTGCGAAAATTTTGAGTTTCTCAAACGTTTCTTACCTCCAAACTGCCATATCTCGCGAACGGATTGACCAATCCGCAAAATTTCTGTTGCATTTGAAAGTAGAAACTCGCCCAATTACAACGGTATGCGCACTTTTCCCCTGGGCCGTTCTAGTTATTCGTTTCGAGCATAAAACTCCGAAAATTTTGAGTTTCTAAAGCGTTTCTTATCTCCAAACTGCCATATCTCGCGAACGGATTGATCAATCCGCAAAATTTCTGTTGCATTTGAAAGTAGAAACTCGCCCGATTACAACGGTATGCGCACTATTCCCCTGGGCCGTTCTAGTTATTCGTTTCGAGCATCAGAACTGCGAAAATTTTGAGTTTCTCAAGCGTTTCTTACCTCCAAACTGCCATATCTCGCGAACGGATTGACCAATCCGCAAAATTTCTGTTGCATTTGAAAGTAGAAACTCGCCCGATTACAACGGTATGCGCACTTTTCCCCTGGGCCGTTCTAGTTATTCGTTTCGAGCATAAAACTGCGAAAATTTTGAGTTTCTAAAGCGTTTCTTATCTCCAAACTGCCATATCTCGCGAACGGATTGATCAATCCGCAAAATTTCTGTTGCATTTGAAAGTAGAAACTCGCCCGATTACAACGGTATGCGCACTATTCCCCTGGGCCGTTCTAGTTATTCGTTTCGAGCATAAAACTGCGAAAATTTTGAGTTTCTAAAGCGTTTCTTACATCCAAACTGCCATATCTCGCGAACGGATTGACCAATCCGCAAAATTTCTGTTGCATTTGAAAGTAGAAACTCGCCCAATTACAACGGTATGCGCACTTTTCCCCTGGACGGTTCTAGTTATTCATTTCGAGCATAAAACTCCGAAAATTTTGAGTTTCTAAAGCGTTTCTTATCTCCAAACTGCCATATCTCGCGAACGGATTGATCAATCCGCAAAATTTCTGTTGCATCTGAAAGTAGAAACTCGCCCGATTACAACGGTATGTGTAGTTTTCCCCTAGGCCGTTCCAGTTATTCGTTTCGAGCATCAGAACTGCGAAAATTTTGAGTTTCTAAAGCGTTTCTTATCTCCAAACTGCCATATCTCGCGAACGGATCGATCAATCCGCAAAATTTCTGTCGCATCTGAAAGTAGAAACTCGCCCGATTACAACGGTATGCGCACTTTTCCCCTAGCCCGTTCTAGTTATTCGTTTCGAGCATCAGAACTGCGAAAATTTTGAGTTTCTCAAGCGTTTCTTACATCCAAACGGCCATATCTCGCGAACGGATTGACCAATCCGCATGATTTCTGTTGCATCTGAAAGTAGAAACTGGCCCGATTACAACGGTATGTGTAGTTTTCCCCTAGGCCGTTCCAGTTATTCGTTTCGAGCAACAGAACTGCGAAAATTTTGAGCTTCTAAAGCGTTTCTTCTCTCCAAACTGCCATATCTCGCGAACGGATTGATCAATCCGCAAAATTTCTGTTGCATTTGAAAGTAGAAACTCGCCCGATTACAACGGTATGCGCACTATTCCCCTGGGCCGTTCTAGTTATTCGTTTCGAGCATCAGAACTGCGAAAATTTTGAGTTTCTCAAGCGTTTCTTACCTCCAAACTGCCATATCTCGCGAACGGATTGACCAATCCGCAAAATTTCTGTTGCATTTGAAAGTAGAAACTCGCCCGATTACAACGGTATGCGCACTTTTCCCCTGGGCCGTTCTAGTTATTCGTTTCGAGCATAAAACTGCGAAAATTTTGAGTTTCTAAAGCGTTTCTTATCTCCAAACTGCCATATCTCGCGAACGGATTGATCAATCCGCAAAATTTCTGTTGCATTTGAAAGTAGAAACTCGCCCGATTACAACGGTATGCGCACTATTCCCCTGGGCCGTTCTAGTTATTCGTTTCGAGCATAAAACTGCGAAAATTTTGAGTTTCTAAAGCGTTTCTTACATCCAAACTGCCATATCTCGCGAACGGATTGACCAATCCGCAAAATTTCTGTTGCATTTGAAAGTAGAAACTCGCCCAATTACAACGGTATGCGCACTTTTCCCCTGGACGGTTCTAGTTATTCGTTTCGAGCATAAAACTCCGAAAATTTTGAGTTTCTAAAGCGTTTCTTATCTCCAAACTGCCATATCTCGCGAACGGATTGATCAATCCGCAAAATTTCTGTTGCATCTGAAAGTAGAAACTCGCCCGATTACAACGGTATGTGTAGTTTTCCCCTAGGCCGTTCCAGTTATTCGTTTCGAGCATCAGAACTGCGAAAATTTTGAGTTTCTAAAGCGTTTCTTATCTCCAAACTGCCATATCTCGCGAACGGATCGATCAATCCGCAAAATTTCTGTCGCATCTGAAAGTAGAAACTCGCCCGATTACAACGGTATGCGCACTTTTCCCCTAGCCCGTTCTAGTTATTCGTTTCGAGCATCAGAACTGCGAAAATTTTGAGTTTCTCAAGCGTTTCTTACATCCAAACGGCCATATCTCGCGAACGGATTGACCAATCCGCATGATTTCTGTTGCATCTGAAAGTAGAAACTGGCCCGATTACAACGGTATGTGTAGTTTTCCCCTAGGCCGTTCCAGTTATTCGTTTCGAGCAACAGAACTGCGAAAATTTTGAGTTTCTAAAGCGTTTCTTATCTCCAAACTGCCATATCTCGCGAACGGATCGATCAATCCGCAAAATTTCTGTTGCATCTGAAAGTAGAAACTCGCCCGATTACAACGGTATGCGCACTTTTCCCCTAGCCCGTTCTAGTTATTCGTTTCGAGCATCAGAACTGCGAAAATTTTGAGTTTCTCAAGCGTTTCTTACATCCAAACTGCCATATCTCGCGAACGGATTGACCAATCCGCAAAATTTCTGTTGCATTTGAAAGTAGAAACTCGCCCAATTACAACGGTATGCGCACTTTTCCCCTGGACGGTTCTAGTTATTCGTTTCGAGCATAAAACTCCGAAAATTTTGAGTTTCTAAAGCGTTTCTTATCTCCAAACTGCCATATCTCGCGAACGGATTGATCAATCCGCAAAATTTCTGTTGCATCTGAAAGTAGAAACTCGCCCGATTACAACGGTATGTGTAGTTTTCCCCTAGGCCGTTCCAGTTATTCGTTTCGAGCAACAGAACTGCGAAAATTTTGAGCTTCTAAAGCGTTTCTTCTCTCCAAACTGCCATATCTCGCGAACGGGTTGATCAATCCGCAAAATTTCTGTTGCATTTGAAAGTAGAAACTCGCCCGATTACAACGGTATGCGCACTATTCCCCTGGGTCGTTCTAGTTATTCGTTTCGAGCATAAAACTGCGAAAATTTTGAGTTTCTAAAGCGTTCCTTATCTCCAAACTGCCATATCTCGCGAACGGATCGATCAATCCGCAAAATTTCTGTTGCATCTGAAAGTAGAAACTCGCCCGATTACAACGGTATGCGCACTTTTCCCCTAGCCCGTTCTAGTTATTCGTTTCGAGCATCAGAACTGCGAAAATTTTGAGTTTCTCAAGCGTTTCTTACATCCAAACGGCCATATCTCGCGAACGGATTCACCAATCCGCATGATTTCTGTTGCATCTGAAAGTAGAAACTCGCCCGATTACAACGGTATGCGTACTTCTCCCCTAGGCCGTTCTAGTCATACGTTTCGAGCATCAGAACTGCGAAAATTTTGAGTTTCTCAAGCGTTTCTTACCTCCAAACTGCCATATCTCGGGAACGGATTGACCAATCCGCAAAATTTCTGTTGCATTTGAAAGTAGAAACTCGCCCGATTACAACGGTATGCGCACTTTTCCCCTGGGCCGTCCTAGTTATTCGTTTCGAGCATCAGAACTGCGAAAATTTTGAGTTTCTAAAGTGTTTCTTATCTCCAAACTGCCATATCTCGCGAACGGATTGACCAATCCGCAAAATTTCTGTTGCATTTGAAAGTAGAAACTCGCCCAATTACAACGGTATGCGCACTTTTCCCCTGGACGGTTCTAGTTATTCGTTTCGAGCATAAAACTCCGAAAATTTTGAGTTTCTAAAGCGTTTCTTATCTCCAAACTGCCATATCTCGCGAACGGATTGATCAATCCGCAAAATTTCTGTTGCATCTGAAAGTAGAAACTCGCCCGATTACAACGGTATGTGTAGTTTTCCCCTAGGCCGTTCCAGTTATTCGTTTCGAGCAACAGAACTGCGAAAATTTTGAGCTTCTAAAGCGTTTCTTCTCTCCAAACTGCCATATCTCGCGAACGGGTTGATCAATCCGCAAAATTTCTGTTGCATTTGAAAGTAGAAACTCGCCCGATTACAACGGTATGCGCACTATTCCCCTGGGTCGTTCTAGTTATTCGTTTCGAGCATAAAACTGCGAAAATTTTGAGTTTCTAAAGCGTTCCTTATCTCCAAACTGCCATATCTCGCGAACGGATCGATCAATCCGCAAAATTTCTGTTGCATCTGAAAGTAGAAACTCGCCCGATTACAACGGTATGCGCACTTTTCCCCTAGCCCGTTCTAGTTATTCGTTTCGAGCATCAGAACTGCGAAAATTTTGAGTTTCTCAAGCGTTTCTTACATCCAAACGGCCATATCTCGCGAACGGATTGACCAATCCGCATGATTTCTGTTGCATCTGAAAGTAGAAACTCGCCCGATTACAACGGTATGCGTACTTCTCCCCTAGGCCGTTCTAGTCATACGTTTCGAGCATCAGAACTGCGAAAATTTTGAGTTTCTCAAGCGTTTCTTACCTCCAAACTGCCATATCTCGGGAACGGATTGACCAATCCGCAAAATTTCTGTTGCATTTGAAAGTAGAAACTCGCCCGATTACAACGGTATGCGCACTTTTCCCCTGGGCCGTCCTAGTTATTCGTTTCGAGCATCAGAACTGCGAAAATTTTGAGTTTCTAAAGTGTTTCTTATCTCCAAACTGCCATATCTCGCGAACGGATTGATCAATCCGCAAAATTTCTGTTGCATTTGAAAGTAGAAACTCGCCCGATTACAACGGTATGCGCACTTTTCCCCTGGGCCGTTCTAGTTATTCGTTTCGAGCATAAAACTGCGAAAATTTTGAGTTTCTCAAGCGTTTCTTACCTCCAAACTGCCTTATCTCGCGAACGGATTGACCAATCCGCAAAATTTCTGTTGCTTCTGAAAGTAGAAACTAGCACGATTACAACGGTATGCGTACTTCTCCCCTAGGCCGTTCTAGTCATTCGTTTCGAGCATCAGAACTGCGAAAATTTTGAGTTTCTCAAGCGTTTCTTACCTCCAAACTGCCATATCTCGCGAACGGATTGACCAATCCGCAAAATTTCTGTTGCATTTGAAAGTAGAGACTCGCCTGATTACAACGGTATGCGTACTTTTCCCCTGGGCCGTTCTAGTTATTCGTTTCGAGCATCAGAACTGCGAAAATTTTGAGTTTCTCAAGCGTTTCTTACCTCCAAACTGGCATATCTCGCGAACGGGTTGACCAATCCGCAAAATTTCTGTTGTATTTGAAAGTAGAAACTCGCCCGATTACAACGGTATGCGCACTTTTCCCCTGGGTCGTTCTAGTTATTCGTTTCGAGCATAAAACTGCGAAAATTTTGAGTTTCTCAAGCGTTTCTTACCTCCAAACTGGCATATCTCGCGAACGGGTTGACCAATCCGCAAAATTTCTGTTGTATTTGAAAGTAGAAACTCGCCCGATTACAACGGTATGCGCACTTTTCCCCTGGGTCGTTCTAGTTATTCGTTTCGAGCATAAAACTGCGAAAATTTTGAGTTTCTCAAGCGTTTCTTACCTCCAAACTGCCTTATCTCGCGAACGGATTGACCAATCCGCAAAATTTCTGTTGCTTCTGAAAGTAGAAACTAGCACGATTACAACGGTATGCGTACTTCTCCCCTAGGCCGTTCTAGTCATTCGTTTCGAGCATCAGAACTGCGAAAATTTTGAGTTTCTCAAGCGTTTCTTACCTCCAAACTGCCATATCTCGCGAACGGATTGACCAATCCGCAAAATTTCTGTTGCATTTGAAAGTAGAGACTCGCCTGATTACAACGGTATGCGTACTTTTCCCCTGGGCCGTTCTAGTTATTCGTTTCGAGCATCAGAACTGCGAAAATTTTGAGTTTCTCAAGCGTTTCTTACCTCCAAACTGGCATATCTCGCGAACGGGTTGACCAATCCGCAAAATTTCTGTTGTATTTGAAAGTAGAAACTCGCCCGATTACAACGGTATGCGCACTTTTCCCCTGGGTCGTTCTAGTTATTCGTTTCGAGCATAAAACTGCGAAAATTTTGAGTTTCTCAAGCGTTTCTTACCTCCAAACTGGCATATCTCGCGAACGGGTTGACCAATCCGCAAAATTTCTGTTGTATTTGAAAGTAGAAACTCGCCCGATTACAACGGTATGCGCACTTTTCCCCTGGGTCGTTCTAGTTATTCGTTTCGAGCATAAAACTGCGAAAATTTTGAGTTTCTCAAGCGTTTCTTACCTCCAAACTGCCTTATCTCGCGAACGGATTGACCAATCCGCAAAATTTCTGTTGCTTCTGAAAGTAGAAACTAGCACGATTACAACGGTATGCGTACTTCTCCCCTAGGCCGTTCTAGTCATTCGTTTCGAGCATCAGAACTGCGAAAATTTTGAGTTTCTCAAGCGTTTCTTACCTCCAAACTGCCATATCTCGCGAACGGATTGACCAATCCGCAAAATTTCTGTTGCATTTGAAAGTAGAGACTCGCCTGATTACAACGGTATGCGTACTTTTCCCCTGGGCCGTTCTAGTTATTCGTTTCGAGCATCAGAACTGCGAAAATTTTGAGTTTCTCAAGCGTTTCTTACCTCCAAACTGGCATATCTCGCGAACGGGTTGACCAATCCGCAAAATTTCTGTTGTATTTGAAAGTAGAAACTCGCCCGATTACAACGGTATGCGCACTTTTCCCCTGGGTCGTTCTAGTTATTCGTTTCGAGCATAAAACTGCGAAAATTTTGAGTTTCTCAAGCGTTTCTTACCTCCAAACTGGCATATCTCGCGAACGGGTTGACCAATCCGCAAAATTTCTGTTGTATTTGAAAGTAGAAACTCGCCCGATTACAACGGTATGTGTAGTTTTCCCCTAGGCCGTTCCAGTTATTCGTTTCGAGCATCAGAACTGCGAAAATTTTGAGTTTCTAAAGCGTTTCTTATCTCCAAACTGCCATATCTCGCGAACGGATCGATCAATCCGCAAAATTTCTGTCGCATCTGAAAGTAGAAACTCGCCCGATTACAACGGTATGCGCACTTTTCCCCTAGCCCGTTCTAGTTATTCGTTTCGAGCATCAGAACTGCGAAAATTTTGAGTTTCTCAAGCGTTTCTTACATCCAAACGGCCATATCTCGCGAACGGATTGACCAATCCGCATGATTTCTGTTGCATCTGAAAGTAGAAACTGGCCCGATTACAACGGTATGTGTAGTTTTCCCCTAGGCCGTTCCAGTTATTCGTTTCGAGCAACAGAACTGCGAAAATTTTGAGTTTCTAAAGCGTTTCTTATCTCCAAACTGCCATATCTCGCGAACGGATCGATCAATCCGCAAAATTTCTGTTGCATCTGAAAGTAGAAACTCGCCCGATTACAACGGTATGCGCACTTTTCCCCTAGCCCGTTCTAGTTATTCGTTTCGAGCATCAGAACTGCGAAAATTTTGAGTTTCTC
Source organism: Ptiloglossa arizonensis (assembly GCF_051014685.1). Lineage (NCBI taxonomy): Eukaryota > Metazoa > Arthropoda > Insecta > Hymenoptera > Colletidae > Ptiloglossa > Ptiloglossa arizonensis. Next base: position 686,992 of record NW_027478531.1, on the reverse strand, counting down.
AAGCGTTTCTTACATCCAAACTGCCATATCTCGCGAACGGATTGACCAATCCGCAAAATTTCTGTTGCATTTGAAAGTAGAAACTCGCCCAATTACAACGGTATGCGCACTTTTCCCCTGGACGGTTCTAGTTATTCGTTTCGAGCATAAAACTCCGAAAATTTTGAGTTTCTAAAGCGTTTCTTATCTCCAAACTGCCATATCTCGCGAACGGATTGATCAATCCGCAAAATTTCTGTTGCATCTGAAAGTAGAAACTCGCCCGATTACAACGGTATGCGTACTTTTCCCCTGGGCCGTTCTAGTTATTCGTTTCGAGCATCAGAACTGCGAAAATTTTGAGTTTCTCAAGCGTTTCTTACCTCCAAACTGGCATATCTCGCGAACGGGTTGACCAATCCGCAAAATTTCTGTTGTATTTGAAAGTAGAAACTCGCCCGATTACAACGGTATGCGCACTTTTCCCCTGGGTCGTTCTAGTTATTCGTTTCGAGCATAAAACTGCGAAAATTTTGAGTTTCTCAAGCGTTTCTTACCTCCAAACTGGCATATCTCGCGAACGGGTTGACCAATCCGCAAAATTTCTGTTGTATTTGAAAGTAGAAACTCGCCCGATTACAACGGTATGTGTAGTTTTCCCCTAGGCCGTTCCAGTTATTCGTTTCGAGCATCAGAACTGCGAAAATTTTGAGTTTCTAAAGCGTTTCTTATCTCCAAACTGCCATATCTCGCGAACGGATCGATCAATCCGCAAAATTTCTGTCGCATCTGAAAGTAGAAACTCGCCCGATTACAACGGTATGCGCACTTTTCCCCTAGCCCGTTCTAGTTATTCGTTTCGAGCATCAGAACTGCGAAAATTTTGAGTTTCTCAAGCGTTTCTTACATCCAAACGGCCATATCTCGCGAACGGATTGACCAATCCGCATGATTTCTGTTGCATCTGAAAGTAGAAACTGGCCCGATTACAACGGTATGTGTAGTTTTCCCCTAGGCCGTTCCAGTTATTCGTTTCGAGCAACAGAACTGCGAAAATTTTGAGTTTCTAAAGCGTTTCTTATCTCCAAACTGCCATATCTCGCGAACGGATCGATCAATCCGCAAAATTTCTGTTGCATCTGAAAGTAGAAACTCGCCCGATTACAACGGTATGCGCACTTTTCCCCTAGCCCGTTCTAGTTATTCGTTTCGAGCATCAGAACTGCGAAAATTTTGAGTTTCTCAAGCGTTTCTTACATCCAAACTGCCATATCTCGCGAACGGATTGACCAATCCGCAAAATTTCTGTTGCATTTGAAAGTAGAAACTCGCCCAATTACAACGGTATGCGCACTTTTCCCCTGGACGGTTCTAGTTATTCGTTTCGAGCATAAAACTCCGAAAATTTTGAGTTTCTAAAGCGTTTCTTATCTCCAAACTGCCATATCTCGCGAACGGATTGATCAATCCGCAAAATTTCTGTTGCATCTGAAAGTAGAAACTCGCCCGATTACAACGGTATGTGTAGTTTTCCCCTAGGCCGTTCCAGTTATTCGTTTCGAGCAACAGAACTGCGAAAATTTTGAGCTTCTAAAGCGTTTCTTCTCTCCAAACAGCCATATCTCGCGAACGGGTTGATCAATCCGCAAAATTTCTGTTGCATTTGAAAGTAGAAACTCGCCCGATTACAACGGTATGCGCACTATTCCCCTGGGTCGTTCTAGTTATTCGTTTCGAGCATAAAACTGCGAAAATTTTGAGTTTCTAAAGCGTTCCTTATCTCCAAACTGCCATATCTCGCGAACGGATCGATCAATCCGCAAAATTTCTGTTGCATCTGAAAGTAGAAACTCGCCCGATTACAACGGTATGCGCACTTTTCCCCTAGCCCGTTCTAGTTATTCGTTTCGAGCATCAGAACTGCGAAAATTTTGAGTTTCTCAAGCGTTTCTTACATCCAAACGGCCATATCTCGCGAACGGATTCACCAATCCGCATGATTTCTGTTGCATCTGAAAGTAGAAACTCGCCCGATTACAACGGTATGCGTACTTCTCCCCTAGGCCGTTCTAGTCATACGTTTCGAGCATCAGAACTGCGAAAATTTTGAGTTTCTCAAGCGTTTCTTACCTCCAAACTGCCATATCTCGGGAACGGATTGACCAATCCGCAAAATTTCTGTTGCATTTGAAAGTAGAAACTCGCCCGATTACAACGGTATGCGCACTTTTCCCCTGGGCCGTCCTAGTTATTCGTTTCGAGCATCAGAACTGCGAAAATTTTGAGTTTCTAAAGTGTTTCTTATCTCCAAACTGCCATATCTCGCGAACGGATTGACCAATCCGCAAAATTTCTGTTGCATTTGAAAGTAGAAACTCGCCCAATTACAACGGTATGCGCACTTTTCCCCTGGACGGTTCTAGTTATTCGTTTCGAGCATAAAACTCCGAAAATTTTGAGTTTCTAAAGCGTTTCTTATCTCCAAACTGCCATATCTCGCGAACGGATTGATCAATCCGCAAAATTTCTGTTGCATCTGAAAGTAGAAACTCGCCCGATTACAACGGTATGTGTAGTTTTCCCCTAGGCCGTTCCAGTTATTCGTTTCGAGCAACAGAACTGCGAAAATTTTGAGCTTCTAAAGCGTTTCTTCTCTCCAAACTGCCATATCTCGCGAACGGGTTGATCAATCCGCAAAATTTCTGTTGCATTTGAAAGTAGAAACTCGCCCGATTACAACGGTATGCGCACTATTCCCCTGGGTCGTTCTAGTTATTCGTTTCGAGCATAAAACTGCGAAAATTTTGAGTTTCTAAAGCGTTCCTTATCTCCAAACTGCCATATCTCGCGAACGGATCGATCAATCCGCAAAATTTCTGTTGCATCTGAAAGTAGAAACTCGCCCGATTACAACGGTATGCGCACTTTTCCCCTAGCCCGTTCTAGTTATTCGTTTCGAGCATCAGAACTGCGAAAATTTTGAGTTTCTCAAGCGTTTCTTACATCCAAACGGCCATATCTCGCGAACGGATTGACCAATCCGCATGATTTCTGTTGCATCTGAAAGTAGAAACTCGCCCGATTACAACGGTATGCGTACTTCTCCCCTAGGCCGTTCTAGTCATACGTTTCGAGCATCAGAACTGCGAAAATTTTGAGTTTCTCAAGCGTTTCTTACCTCCAAACTGCCATATCTCGGGAACGGATTGACCAATCCGCAAAATTTCTGTTGCATTTGAAAGTAGAAACTCGCCCGATTACAACGGTATGCGCACTTTTCCCCTGGGCCGTCCTAGTTATTCGTTTCGAGCATCAGAACTGCGAAAATTTTGAGTTTCTAAAGTGTTTCTTATCTCCAAACTGCCATATCTCGCGAACGGATTGATCAATCCGCAAAATTTCTGTTGCATTTGAAAGTAGAAACTCGCCCGATTACAACGGTATGCGCACTTTTCCCCTGGGCCGTTCTAGTTATTCGTTTCGAGCATAAAACTGCGAAAATTTTGAGTTTCTCAAGCGTTTCTTACCTCCAAACTGCCTTATCTCGCGAACGGATTGACCAATCCGCAAAATTTCTGTTGCTTCTGAAAGTAGAAACTAGCACGATTACAACGGTATGCGTACTTCTCCCCTAGGCCGTTCTAGTCATTCGTTTCGAGCATCAGAACTGCGAAAATTTTGAGTTTCTCAAGCGTTTCTTACCTCCAAACTGCCATATCTCGCGAACGGATTGACCAATCCGCAAAATTTCTGTTGCATTTGAAAGTAGAGACTCGCCTGATTACAACGGTATGCGTACTTTTCCCCTGGGCCGTTCTAGTTATTCGTTTCGAGCATCAGAACTGCGAAAATTTTGAGTTTCTCAAGCGTTTCTTACCTCCAAACTGGCATATCTCGCGAACGGGTTGACCAATCCGCAAAATTTCTGTTGTATTTGAAAGTAGAAACTCGCCCGATTACAACGGTATGCGCACTTTTCCCCTGGGTCGTTCTAGTTATTCGTTTCGAGCATAAAACTGCGAAAATTTTGAGTTTCTCAAGCGTTTCTTACCTCCAAACTGGCATATCTCGCGAACGGGTTGACCAATCCGCAAAATTTCTGTTGTATTTGAAAGTAGAAACTCGCCCGATTACAACGGTATGCGCACTTTTCCCCTGGGTCGTTCTAGTTATTCGTTTCGAGCATAAAACTGCGAAAATTTTGAGTTTCTCAAGCGTTTCTTACCTCCAAACTGCCTTATCTCGCGAACGGATTGACCAATCCGCAAAATTTCTGTTGCTTCTGAAAGTAGAAACTAGCACGATTACAACGGTATGCGTACTTCTCCCCTAGGCCGTTCTAGTCATTCGTTTCGAGCATCAGAACTGCGAAAATTTTGAGTTTCTCAAGCGTTTCTTACCTCCAAACTGCCATATCTCGCGAACGGATTGACCAATCCGCAAAATTTCTGTTGCATTTGAAAGTAGAGACTCGCCTGATTACAACGGTATGCGTACTTTTCCCCTGGGCCGTTCTAGTTATTCGTTTCGAGCATCAGAACTGCGAAAATTTTGAGTTTCTCAAGCGTTTCTTACCTCCAAACTGGCATATCTCGCGAACGGGTTGACCAATCCGCAAAATTTCTGTTGTATTTGAAAGTAGAAACTCGCCCGATTACAACGGTATGCGCACTTTTCCCCTGGGTCGTTCTAGTTATTCGTTTCGAGCATAAAACTGCGAAAATTTTGAGTTTCTCAAGCGTTTCTTACCTCCAAACTGGCATATCTCGCGAACGGGTTGACCAATCCGCAAAATTTCTGTTGTATTTGAAAGTAGAAACTCGCCCGATTACAACGGTATGCGCACTTTTCCCCTGGGTCGTTCTAGTTATTCGTTTCGAGCATAAAACTGCGAAAATTTTGAGTTTCTCAAGCGTTTCTTACCTCCAAACTGCCTTATCTCGCGAACGGATTGACCAATCCGCAAAATTTCTGTTGCTTCTGAAAGTAGAAACTAGCACGATTACAACGGTATGCGTACTTCTCCCCTAGGCCGTTCTAGTCATTCGTTTCGAGCATCAGAACTGCGAAAATTTTGAGTTTCTCAAGCGTTTCTTACCTCCAAACTGCCATATCTCGCGAACGGATTGACCAATCCGCAAAATTTCTGTTGCATTTGAAAGTAGAGACTCGCCTGATTACAACGGTATGCGTACTTTTCCCCTGGGCCGTTCTAGTTATTCGTTTCGAGCATCAGAACTGCGAAAATTTTGAGTTTCTCAAGCGTTTCTTACCTCCAAACTGGCATATCTCGCGAACGGGTTGACCAATCCGCAAAATTTCTGTTGTATTTGAAAGTAGAAACTCGCCCGATTACAACGGTATGCGCACTTTTCCCCTGGGTCGTTCTAGTTATTCGTTTCGAGCATAAAACTGCGAAAATTTTGAGTTTCTCAAGCGTTTCTTACCTCCAAACTGGCATATCTCGCGAACGGGTTGACCAATCCGCAAAATTTCTGTTGTATTTGAAAGTAGAAACTCGCCCGATTACAACGGTATGCGCACTTTTCCCCTGGGTCGTTCTAGTTATTCGTTTCGAGCATAAAACTGCGAAAATTTTGAGTTTCTAAAGCGTTTCTTATCTCCAAACTGCCATATCTCGCGAACGAATCGATCAATCCGCAAAATTTCTGTTGGATCTGAAAGTAGAAACTCGCCCGATTACAACGGTATGCGCACTTTTCCCCTAGGCCGTTCAAGTTATTCGTTTCGAGCATCAGAAGTGCGAAAATTTTGAGTTTCTCAAGCGTTTCTTACATCCAAACGGCCATATCTCGCGAACGGATTGACCAATCCGCATAATTTCTGTTGCATCTGAAAGTAGAAACTCGCCCGATTACAACGGTATGTATAGTCTTCCCCTAGGCTGTTCCAGTTATTCGTTTCGAGCATCAGAACTGCGAAAATTTTGAGTTCATCAAGCGCTTCTTACCTCCAAACTGCCATATCTCGCGAACGGATTGACCAATCCGCAAAATTTCTGTTGCATTTGAAAGTAGAAACTCGCCTAATTACAACGGTATGTGTAGTTTTCCCCTAGACCGTTCCAGTTATTCGTTTCGAGCCACAGAACTGCGAAAATTTTGAGTTTCTCAAGCGTTTCTTACATCCAAACTGCCATATCTCGCGAACGGATTGACCAATCCGCAAAATTTCTGTTGCATTTGAAAGTAGAAACTCGCCCAATTACAACGGTATGCGCACTTTTCCCCTGGACGGTTCTAGTTATTCGTTTCGAGCATAAAACTCCGAAAATTTTGAGTTTCTAAAGCGTTTATTATCTCCAAACTGCCATATCTCGCGAACGGATTGATCAATCCGCAAAATTTCTGTTGCATCTGAAAGTAGAAACTCGCCCGATTACAACGGTATGTGTAGTTTTCCCCTAGGCCGTTCCAGTTATTCGTTTCGAGCAACAGAACTGCGAAAATTTTGAGTTTCTAAAGCTTTTCTTATCTCCAAACTGCCATATCTCGCGAACGGATCGATCAATCCGCAAAATTTCTGTTGCATCTGAAAGTAGAAACTCGCCCGATTACAACGGTATGCGCACTTTTCCCCTAGCCCGTTCTAGTTATTCGTTTCGAGCATCAGAACTGCGAAAATTTTGAGTTTCTCAAGCGTTTCTTACATCCAAACGGCCATATCTCGCGAACGGATTGACCAATCCGCATGATTTCTGTTGCATCTGAAAGTAGAAACTCGCCCGATTACAACGGTATGCGTACTTCTCCCCTAGGCCGTTCTAGTCATACGTTTCGAGCATCAGAACTGCGAAAATTTTGAGTTTCTCAAGCGTTTCTTACCTCCAAACTGCCATATCTCGGGAACGGATTGACCAATCCGCAAAATTTCTGTTGCATTTGAAAGTAGAAACTCGCCCGATTACAACGGTATGCGCACTATTCCTCTGGGCCGTTCTAGTTATTCGTTTCGAGCATCAGAACTGCGAAAATTTTGAGTTTCTAAAGCGTTTCTTATCTCCAAACTGCCATATCTCGCGAACGGATTGATCAATCAGCAAAATTTCTGTTGCATTTGAAAGTAGAAACTCGCCCGATTAGAACGGTATGCGCACTTTTCCCTTGCGCCGTTCTAGTTATTCGTTTCGAGCATCAGAACTGCGAAAATTTTTAGTTTCTCAAGCGTTTCTTACCTCCAAACTGCCATATCTCGCGAACGGATTGACCAATCCGCAAAATTTCTGTTGCATTTGAAAGTAGAAACTCGCCCGATTACAACGGTATGCGCACTTTTCCCCTGGGCCGTTCTAGTTATTCGTTTCGAGCATAAAACTGCGAAAATTTTGAGTTTCTAAAGCGTTTCTTATATCCAAACTGCCATATCTCGCGAACAGATTGATCAATCCGCAAAATTTCTGTTGCATCTGAAAGTAGAAACTCGCCCGATTACAACGGTATGCGCACTTTTCCCCTAGCCCGTTCTAGTTATTCGTTTCGAGCATCAGAACTGCGAAAATTTTGAGTTTCTCAAGCGTTTCTTACATCCAAACGGCCATATCTCGCGAACGGATTGACCAATCCGCATGATTTCTGTTGCATCTGAAAGTAGAAACTCGCCCGATTACAACGGTATGCGTACTTCTCCCCTAGGCCGTTCTAGTCATTCGTTTCGAGCATCAGAACTGCGAAAATTTTGAGTTTCTCAAGCGTTTCTTACCTCCAAACTGACATATCTCGCGAACGGATTGACCAATCCGCAAAATTTCTGTTGCTTCTGAAAGTAGAAACTCGCCTAATTACAACGGTATGTGTAGTTTTCCCCTAGACCGTTCCAGTTATTCGTTTCGAGCATCAGAACTGCGAAAATTTTGAGTTTCTAAAGCGTTTCTTACATCCAAACTGCCATATCTCGCGAACGGATTGACCAATCCGCAAAATTTCTGTTGCATTTGAAAGTAGAAACTCGCCCAATTACAACGGTATGCGCACTTTTCCCCTGGACGGTTCTAGTTATTCGTTTCGAGCATAAAACTCCGAAAATTTTGAGTTTCTAAAGCGTTTCTTATCTCCAAACTGCCATATCTCGCGAACGGATTGATCAATCCGCAAAATTTCTGTTGCATCTGAAAGTAGAAACTCGCCCGATTACAACGGTATGTGTAGTTTTCCCCTAGGCCGTTCCAGTTATTCGTTTCGAGCAACAGAACTGCGAAAATTTTGAGTTTCTAAAGCGTTTCTTATCTCCAAACTGCCATATCTCGCGAACGGATCGATCAATCCGCAAAATTTCTGTTGCATCTGAAAGTAGAAACTCGCCCGATTACAACGGTATGCGCACTTTTCCCCTAGCCCGTTCTAGTTATTGGTTTCGAGCATCAGAACTGCGAAAATTTTGAGTTTCTCAAGCGTTTCTTACATCCAAACGGCCATATCTCGCGAACGGATTGACCAATCCGCATGATTTCTGTTGCATCTGAAAGTAGAAACTCGCCCGATTACAACGGTATGCGTACTTCTCCCCTAGACCGTTCCAGTTATTCGTTTCGAGCACCAGAACTGCGAAAATTTTGAGTTTCTCAAGCGTTTCTTACATCCAAACGGCCATATCTCGCGAACGGATTGACCAATCCGCAAAATTTCTCTTGCATTTGAAAGTAGAAACTAGCCCGATTACAACGGTATGCGTACTTCTCCCCTAGACCGTTCCAGTTATTCGTTTCGAGCACCAGAACTGCGAAAATTTTGAGTTTCTCAAGCGTTTCTTACATCCAAACGGCCATATCTCGCGAACGGATTGACCAATCCGCAAAATTTCTCTTGCATTTGAAAGTAGAAACTAGCCCGATTACAACGGTATGCGTACTTCTCCCCTAGGCCGTTCTAGTCATTCGTTTCGAGCATCAGAACTGCGAAAATTTTGAGTTTCTCAAGCGTTTCTTACCTCCAAACTGCCATATCTCGCGAACGGATTGACCAATCCGCAAAATTTCTGTTGCTTCTGAAAGTAGAAACTCGCCCGATTACAACGGTATGCGCACTTTTCCCCTGGGCGGTTCTAGTTATTCGTTTCGAGCATAAAACTCCGAAAATTTTGAGTTTCTAAAGCGTTTCTTATCTCCAAACTGCCATATCTCGCGAACGGATCGATCAATCCGCAAAATTTCTGTTGCATCTGAAAGTAGAAACTCGCCCGATTACAACGGTATGCGCACTTTTCCCCTAGCCCGTTCTAGTTATTGGTTTCGAGTATCAGAACTGCGAAAATTTTGAGTTTCTCAAGCGTTTCTTACATCCAAACGGCCGTATCTCGCGAACGGATTGACCAATCCGCATGATTTCTGTTGCATCTGAAAGTAGAAACTCGCCCGATTACAACGGTGTGCGTACTTCTCCCCTAGGCCGTTCTAGTCATTCGTTTCGAGCATCAGAACTGCGAAAATTTTGAGTTTCTCAAGCGTTTCTTACATCCAAACGACCATATCTCGCGAACGGATTGACCAATCCGCATAATTTCTGTTGCATCTGAAAGTAGGAACTCGCCCGATTACAACGGTATGTGTAGTTTTCCCCTAGGCCGTTCCAGTTATTCGTTTCGAGCATCAGAACTGCGAAAATTTTGAGTTTATCAAGCGCTTCTTACCTCCAAACTGCCATATCTCGCGAACGGATTGACCAATCCGCAAAATTTCTGTTGCATTTGAAATTAGAAACTCGCCTAATTACAACGGTATTTGTAGTTTTCCCCTAGACCGTTCCAGTTATTCGTTTCGAGCCACAGAACTGCGAAAATTTTGAGTTTCTCAAACGTTTCTTACCTCCAAACTGCCATATCTCGCGAACGGATTGACCAATCCGCAAAATTTCTGTTGCATTTGAAAGTAGAAACTCGCCCAATTACAACGGTATGCGCACTTTTCCCCTGGGCCGTTCTAGTTATTCGTTTCGAGCATAAAACTCCGAAAATTTTGAGTTTCTAAAGCGTTTCTTATCTCCAAACTGCCATATCTCGCGAACGGATTGATCAATCCGCAAAATTACTGTTGCATCTGAAAGTAGAAACTCGCCCGATTACAACGGTATGTGTAGTTTTCCCCTAGGCCGTTCCAGTTATTCGTTTCGAGCAACAGAACTGCGAAAATTTTGAGCTTCTAAAGCGTTTCTTCTCTCCAAACTGCCATATCTCGCGAACGGATTGATCAATCCGCAAAATTTCGGTTGCATTTGAAAGTAGAAACTCGCCCGATTACAACGGTATGCGCACTATTCCCCTGGGCCGTTCTAGTTATTCGTTTCGAGCATCAGAACTGCGAAAATTTTGAGTTTCTCAAGCGTTTCTTACCTCCAAACTGCCATATCTCGCGAACGGATTGACCAATCCGCAAAATTTCTGTTGCATTTGAAAGTAGAAACTCGCCCGATTACAACGGTATGCGCACTTTTCCCCTGGGTCGTTCTAGTTATTCGTTTCGAGCATAAAACTGCGAAAATTTTGAGTTTCTCAAGCGTTTCTTACCTCCGAACTGGCATATCTCGCGAACGGGTTGACCAATCCGCAAAATTTCTGTTGTATTTGAAAGTAGAAACTCGCCCGATTACAACGGTATGCGCACTTTTCCCCTGGGTCGTTCTAGTTATTCGTTTCGAGCATAAAACTGCGAAAATTTTGAGTTTCTAAAGCGTTTCTTATCTCCAAACTGCCATATCTCGCGAACGAATCGATCAATCCGCAAAATTTCTGTTGGATCTGAAAGTAGAAACTCGCCCGATTACAACGGTATGCGCACTTTTCCCCTAGGCCGTTCTAGTCATACGTTTCGAGCATCAGAACTGCGAAAATTTTGAGTTTCTCAAGCGTTTCTTATCTCCAAACTGCCATATCTCGCGAACGGATCGATCAATCCGCAAAATTTCTGTTGCATCTGAAAGTAGAAACTCGCCCGATTACAACGGTATGCGCACTTTTCCCCTAGCCCGTTCTAGTTATTCGTTTCGAGCATCAGAACTGCGAAAATTTTGAGTTTCTCAAGCGTTTCTTACATCCAAACGGCCATATCTCGCGAACGGATTGACCAATCCGCATGATTTCTGTTGCATCTGAAAGTAGAAACTCGCCCGATTACAACGGTATGCGTACTTCTCCCCTAGGCCGTTCTAGTCATTCGTTTCGAGCATCAGAACTGCGAAAATTTTGAGTTTCTCAAGCGTTTCTTACCTCCAAACTGACATATCTCGCGAACGGATTGACCAATCCGCAAAATTTCTGTTGCTTCTGAAAGTAGAAACTCGCCTAATTACAACGGTATGTGTAGTTTTCCCCTAGACCGTTCCAGTTATTCGTTTCGAGCCACAGAACTGCGAAAATTTTGAGTTTCTCAAGCGTTTCTTACATCCAAACTGCCATATCTCGCGAACGGATTGACCAATCCGCAAAATTTCTGTTGCATTTGAAAGTAGAAACTCGCCCAATTACAACGGTATGCGCACTTTTCCCCTGGACGGTTCTAGTTATTCGTTTCGAGCATAAAACTCCGAAAATTTTGAGTTTCTAAAGCGTTTCTTATCTCCAAACTGCCATATCTCGCGAACGGATCGATCAATCCGCAAAATTTCTGTTGCATCTGAAAGTAGAAACTCGCCCGATTACAACGGTATGCGCACTTTTCCCCTAGCCCGTTCTAGTTATTCGTTTCGAGCATCAGAACTGCGAAAATTTTGAGTTTCTCAAGCGTTTCTTACATCCAAACGGCCATATCTCGCGAACGGATTGACCAATCCGCATGATTTCTGTTGCATCTGAAAGTAGAAACTCGCCCGATTACAACGGTATGCGTACTTCTCCCCTAGGCCGTTCTAGTCATACGTTTCGAGCATCAGAACTGCGAAAATTTTGAGTTTCTCAAGCGTTTCTTACCTCCAAACTGCCATATCTCGGGAACGGATTGACCAATCCGCAAAATTTCTGTTGCATTTGAAAGTAGAAACTCGCCCGATTACAACGGTATGCGCACTATTCCTCTGGGCCGTTCTAGTTATTCGTTTCGAGCATCAGAACTGCGAAAATTTTGAGTTTCTAAAGCGTTTCTTATCTCCAAACTGCCATATCTCGCGAACGGATTGATCAATCAGCAAAATTTCTGTTGCATTTGAAAGTAGAAACTCGCCCGATTAGAACGGTATGCGCACTTTTCCCTTGCGCCGTTCTAGTTATTCGTTTCGAGCATCAGAACTGCGAAAATTTTTAGTTTCTCAAGCGTTTCTTACCTCCAAACTGCCATATCTCGCGAACGGATTGACCAATCCGCAAAATTTCTGTTGCATTTGAAAGTAGAAACTCGCCCGATTACAACGGTATGCGCACTTTTCCCCTGGGCCGTTCTAGTTATTCGTTTCGAGCATAAAACTGCGAAAATTTTGAGTTTCTAAAGCGTTTCTTATATCCAAACTGCCATATCTCGCGAACAGATTGATCAATCCGCAAAATTTCTGTTGCATCTGAAAGTAGAAAATCGCCCGATTACAACGGTATGCGCACTTTTCCCCTAGCCCGTTCTAGTTACTGGTTTCGAGCATCAGAACTGCGAAAATTTTGAGTTTCTCAAGCGTTTCTTACATCCAAACGGCCATATCTCGCGAACGGATTGACCAATCCGCAAAATTTCTCTTGCATTTGAAAGTAGAAACTAGCCCGATTACAACGGTATGCGTACTTCTCCCCTAGGCCGTTCTAGTCATTCGTTTCGAGCATCAGAACTGCGAAAATTTTGAGTTTCTCAAGCGTTTCTTACCTCCAAACTGCCATATCTCGCGAACGGATTGACCAATCCGCAAAATTTCTGTTGCTTCTGAAAGTAGAAACTCGCCCGATTACAACGGTATGCGCACTTTTCCCCTGGGCGGTTCTAGTTATTCGTTTCGAGCATAAAACTCCGAAAATTTTGAGTTTCTAAAGCGTTTCTTATCTCCAAACTGCCATATCTCGCGAACGGATCGATCAATCCGCAAAATTTCTGTTGCATCTGAAAGTAGAAACTCGCCCGATTACAACGGTATGCGCACTTTTCCCCTAGCCCGTTCTAGTTATTGGTTTCGAGCATCAGAACTGCGAAAATTTTGAGTTTCTCAAGCGTTTCTTACATCCAAACGGCCATATCTCGCGAACGGATTGACCAATCCGCATGATTTCTGTTGCATCTGAAAGTAGAAACTCGCCCGATTACAACGGTATGCGTACTTCTCCCCTAGGCCGTTCTAGTCATTCGCTTCGAGCATCAGAACTGCGAAAATTTTGAGTTTCTCAAGCGTTTCTTACCTCCAAACTGCCATATCTCGGGAACGGATTGACCAATCCGCAAAATTTCTGTTGCATTTGAAAGTAGAAACTCGCCCGATTACAACGGTATGCGTACTTCTCCCCTAGGCCGTTCTAGTCATTCGTTTCGAGCATCAGAACTGCGAAAATTTTGAGTTTCTCAAGCGTTTCTTACCTCCAAACTGCCATATCTCGCGAACGGATTGACCAATCCGCAAAATTTCTGTTGCTTCTGAAAGTAGAAACTCGCCCGATTACAACGGTATGCGCACTTTTCCCCTGGGCGGTTCTAGTTATTCGTTTCGAGCATAAAACTCCGAAAATTTTGAGTTTCTAAAGCGTTTCTTATCTCCAAACTGCCATATCTCGCGAACGGATCGATCAATCCGCAAAATTTCTGTTGCATCTGAAAGTAGAAACTCGCCCGATTACAACGGTATGCGCACTTTTCCCCTAGCCCGTTCTAGTTATTGGTTTCGAGTATCAGAACTGCGAAAATTTTGAGTTTCTCAAGCGTTTCTTACATCCAAACGGCCGTATCTCGCGAACGGATTGACCAATCCGCATGATTTCTGTTGCATCTGAAAGTAGAAACTCGCCCGATTACAACGGTGTGCGTACTTCTCCCCTAGGACGTTCTAGTCATTCGTTTCGAGCATCAGAACTGCGAAAATTTTGAGTTTCTCAAGCGTTTCTTACATCCAAACGACCATATCTCGCGAACGGATTGACCAATCCGCATAATTTCTGTTGCATCTGAAAGTAGGAACTCGCCCGATTACAACGGTATGTGTAGTTTTCCCCTAGGCCGTTCCAGTTATTCGTTTCGAGCATCAGAACTGCGAAAATTTTGAGTTTATCAAGCGCTTCTTACCTCCAAACTGCCATATCTCGCGAACGGATTGACCAATCCGCAAAATTTCTGTTGCATTTGAAATTAGAAACTCGCCTAATTACAACGGTATTTGTAGTTTTCCCCTAGACCGTTCCAGTTATTCGTTTCGAGCCACAGAACTGCGAAAATTTTGAGTTTCTCAAACGTTTCTTACCTCCAAACTGCCATATCTCGCGAACGGATTGACCAATCCGCAAAATTTCTGTTGCATTTGAAAGTAGAAACTCGCCCAATTACAACGGTATGCGCACTTTTCCCCTGGGCCGTTCTAGTTATTCGTTTCGAGCATAAAACTCCGAAAATTTTGAGTTTCTAAAGCGTTTCTTATCTCCAAACTGCCATATCTCGCGAACGGATTGATCAATCCGCAAAATTACTGTTGCATCTGAAAGTAGAAACTCGCCCGATTACAACGGTATGTGTAGTTTTCCCCTAGGCCGTTCCAGTTATTCGTTTCGAGCAACAGAACTGCGAAAATTTTGAGCTTCTAAAGCGTTTCTTCTCTCCAAACTGCCATATCTCGCGAACGGATTGATCAATCCGCAAAATTTCTGTTGCATTTGAAAGTAGAAACTCGCCCGATTACAACGGTATGCGCACTATTCCCCTGGGCCGTTCTAGTTATTCGTTTCGAGCATCAGAACTGCGAAAATTTTGAGTTTCTCAAGCGTTTCTTACCTCCAAACTGCCATATCTCGCGAACGGATTGACCAATCCGCAAAATTTCTGTTGCATTTGAAAGTAGAAACTCGCCCGATTACAACGGTATGCGCACTTTTCCCCTGGGCCGTTCTAGTTATTCGTTTCGAGCATAAAACTGCGAAAATTTTGAGTTTCTAAAGCGTTTCTTATCTCCAAACTGCCATATCTCGCGAACGGATTGATCAATCCGCAAAATTTCTGTTGCATTTGAAAGTAGAAACTCGCCCGATTACAACGGTATGCGCACTATTCCCCTGGGCCGTTCTAGTTATTCGTTTCGAGCATAAAACTGCGAAAATTTTGAGTTTCTAAAGCGTTTCTTACATCCAAACTGCCATATCTCGCGAACGGATTGACCAATCCGCAAAATTTCTGTTGCATTTGAAAGTAGAAACTCGCCCAATTACAACGGTATGCGCACTTTTCCCCTAGCCCGTTCTAGTTATTCGTTTCGAGCATCAGAACTGCGAAAATTTTGAGTTTCTCAAGCGTTTCTTACATCCAAACGGCCATATCTCGCGAACGGATTGACCAATCCGCATGATTTCTGTTGCATCTGAAAGTAGAAACTCGCCCGATTACAACGGTATGTGTAGTTTTCCCCTAGGCCGTTCCAGTTATTCGTTTCGAGCAACAGAACTGCGAAAATTTTGAGTTTCTAAAGCGTTTCTTATCTCCAAACTGCCATATCTCGCGAACGGATCGATCAATCCGCAAAATTTCTGTTGCATCTGAAAGTAGAAACTCGCCCGATTACAACGGATGCGAACTTTTCCCCTAGCCCGTTCTAGTTATTCGTTTCGAGCATCAGAACTGCGAAAATTTTGAGTTTCTCAAGCGTTTCTTACATCCAAACTGCCATATCTCGCGAACGGATTGACCAATCCGCAAAATTTCTGTTGCATTTGAAAGTAGAAACTCGCCCAATTACAACGGTATGCGCACTTTTCCCCTGGACGGTTCTAGTTATTCGTTTCGAGCATAAAACTCCGAAAATTTTGAGTTTCTAAAGCGTTTCTTATCTCCAAACTGCCATATCTCGCGAACGGATTGATCAATCCGCAAAATTTCTGTTGCATCTGAAAGTAGAAACTCGCCCGATTACAACGGTATGTGTAGTTTTCCCCTAGGCCGTTCCAGTTATTCGTTTCGAGCAACAGAACTGCGAAAATTTTGAGCTTCTAAAGCGTTTCTTCTCTCCAAACTGCCATATCTCGCGAACGGGTTGATCAATCCGCAAAATTTCTGTTGCATTTGAAAGTAGAAACTCGCCCGATTACAACGGTATGCGCACTATTCCCCTGGGTCGTTCTAGTTATTGGTTCGAGCATAAAACTGCGAAAATTTTGAGTTTCTAAAGCGTTCCTTATCTCCAAACTGCCATATCTCGCGAACGGATCGATCAATCCGCAAAATTTCTGTTGCATCTGAAAGTAGAAACTCGCCCGATTACAACGGTATGCGCACTTTTCCCCTAGCCCGTTCTAGTTATTCGTTTCGAGCATCAGAACTGCGAAAATTTTGAGTTTCTCAAGCGTTTCTTACATCCAAACGGCCATATCTCGCGAACGGATTGACCAATCCGCATGATTTCTGTTGCATCTGAGAGTAGAAACTCGCCCGATTACAACGGTATGCGTACTTCTCCCCTAGGCCGTTCTAGTCATACGTTTAGAGCATCAGAACTGCGAAAATTTTGAGTTTCTCAAGCGTTTCTTACCTCCAAACTGCCATATCTCGGGAACGGATTGACCAATCCGCAAAATTTCTGTTGCATTTGAAAGTAGAAACTCGCCCGATTACAACGGTATGCGCACTTTTCCCCTGGGCCGTCCTAGTTATTCGTTTCGAGCATCAGAACTGCGAAAATTTTGAGTTTCTAAAGTGTTTCTTATCTCCAAACTGCCATATCTCGCGAACGGATTGATCAATCCGCAAAATTTCTGTTGCATTTGAAAGTAGAAACTCGCCCGATTACAACGGTATGCGTACTTCTCCCCTAGGCCGTTCTAGTCATTCGTTTCGAGCATCAGAACTGCGAAAATTTTGAGTTTCTCAAGCGTTTCTTACCTCCAAACTGACATATCTCGCGAACGGATTGACCAATCCGCAAAATTTCTGTTGCTTCTGAAAGTAGAAACTCGCCCGATTACAACGGTATGCGCACTTTTCCCCTAGCCCGTTCTAGTTACTGGTTTCGAGCATCAGAACTGCGAAAATTTTGAGTTTCTCAAGCGTTTCTTACATCCAAACGGCCATATCTCGCGAACGGATTGACCAATCCGCATGATTTCTGTTGCATCTGAAAGTAGAAACTCGCCCGATTACAACGGTATGCGTACTTCTCCCCTAGACCGTTCCAGTTATTCGTTTCGAGCACCAGAACTGCGAAAATTTTGAGTTTCTCAAGCGTTTCTTACATCCAAACGGCCATATCTCGCGAACGGATTGACCAATCCGCAAAATTTCTCTTGCATTTGAAAGTAGAAACTAGCCCGATTACAACGGTATGCGTACTTCTCCCCTAGGCCGTTCTAGTCATTCGTTTCGAGCATCAGAACTGCGAAAATTTTGAGTTTCTCAAGCGTTTCTTACCTCCAAACTGCCATATCTCGCGAACGGATTGACCAATCCGCAAAATTTCTGTTGCTTCTGAAAGTAGAAACTCGCCCGATTACAACGGTATGCGCACTTTTCCCCTGGGCGGTTCTAGTTATTCGTTTCGAGCATAAAACTCCGAAAATTTTGAGTTTCTAAAGCGTTTCTTATCTCCAAACTGCCATATCTCGCGAACGGATCGATCAATCCGCAAAATTTCTGTTGCATCTGAAAGTAGAAACTCGCCCGATTACAACGGTATGCGCACTTTTCCCCTAGCCCGTTCTAGTTATTGGTTTCGAGCATCAGAACTGCGAAAATTTTGAGTTTCTCAAGCGTTTCTTACATCCAAACGGCCATATCTCGCGAACGGATTGACCAATCCGCATGATTTCTGTTGCATCTGAAAGTAGAAACTCGCCCGATTACAACGGTATGCGTACTTCTCCCCTAGGCCGTTCTAGTCATTCGCTTCGAGCATCAGAACTGCGAAAATTTTGAGTTTCTCAAGCGTTTCTTACCTCCAAACTGCCATATCTCGGGAACGGATTGACCAATCCGCAAAATTTCTGTTGCATTTGAAAGTAGAAACTCGCCCGATTACAACGGTATGCGTACTTCTCCCCTAGGCCGTTCTAGTCATTCGTTTCGAGCATCAGAACTGCGAAAATTTTGAGTTTCTCAAGCGTTTCTTACCTCCAAACTGCCATATCTCGCGAACGGATTGACCAATCCGCAAAATTTCTGTTGCTTCTGAAAGTAGAAACTCGCCCGATTACAACGGTATGCGCACTTTTCCCCTGGGCGGTTCTAGTTATTCGTTTCGAGCATAAAACTCCGAAAATTTTGAGTTTCTAAAGCGTTTCTTATCTCCAAACTGCCATATCTCGCGAACGGATCGATCAATCCGCAAAATTTCTGTTGCATCTGAAAGTAGAAACTCGCCCGATTACAACGGTATGCGCACTTTTCCCCTAGCCCGTTCTAGTTATTGGTTTCGAGTATCAGAACTGCGAAAATTTTGAGTTTCTCAAGCGTTTCTTACATCCAAACGGCCGTATCTCGCGAACGGATTGACCAATCCGCATGATTTCTGTTGCATCTGAAAGTAGAAACTCGCCCGATTACAACGGTGTGCGTACTTCTCCCCTAGGACGTTGTAGTCATTCGTTTCGAGCATCAGAACTGCGAAAATTTTGAGTTTCTCAAGCGTTTCTTACATCCAAACGACCATATCTCGCGAACGGATTGACCAATCCGCATAATTTCTGTTGCATCTGAAAGTAGGAACTCGCCCGATTACAACGGTATGTGTAGTTTTCCCCTAAGCCGTTCCAGTTATTCGTTTCGAGCATCAGAACTGCGAAAATTTTGAGTTTATCAAGCGCTTCTTACCTCCAAACTGCCATATCTCGCGAACGGATTGACCAATCCGCAAAATTTCTGTTGCATTTGAAATTAGAAACTCGCCTAATTACAACGGTATTTGTAGTTTTCCCCTAGACCGTTCCAGTTATTCGTTTCGAGCCACAGAACTGCGAAAATTTTGAGTTTCTCAAACGTTTCTTACCTCCAAACTGCCATATCTCGCGAACGGATTGACCAATCCGCAAAATTTCTGTTGCATTTGAAAGTAGAAACTCGCCCAATTACAACGGTATGCGCACTTTTCCCCTGGGCCGTTCTAGTTATTCGTTTCGAGCATAAAACTCCGAAAATTTTGAGTTTCTAAAGCGTTTCTTATCTCCAAACTGCCATATCTCGCGAACGGATTGATCAATCCGCAAAATTACTGTTGCATCTGAAAGTAGAAACTCGCCCGATTACAACGGTATGTGTAGTTTTCCCCTAGGCCGTTCCAGTTATTCGTTTCGAGCAACAGAACTGCGAAAATTTTGAGCTTCTAAAGCGTTTCTTCTCTCCAAACTGCCATATCTCGCGAACGGATTGATCAATCCGCAAAATTTCTGTTGCATTTGAAAGTAGAAACTCGCCCGATTACAACGGTATGCGCACTATTCCCCTGGGCCGTTCTAGTTATTCGTTTCGAGCATCAGAACTGCGAAAATTTTGAGTTTCTCAAGCGTTTCTTACCTCCAAACTGCCATATCTCGCGAACGGATTGACCAATCCGCAAAATTTCTGTTGCATTTGAAAGTAGAAACTCGCCCGATTACAACGGTATGCGCACTTTTCCCCTGGGCCGTTCTAGTTATTCGTTTCGAGCATAAAACTGCGAAAATTTTGAGTTTCTAAAGCGTTTCTTATCTCCAAACTGCCATATCTCGCGAACGGATTGATCAATCCGCAAAATTTCTGTTGCATTTGAAAGTAGAAACTCGCCCGATTACAACGGTATGCGCACTATTCCCCTGGGCCGTTCTAGTTATTCGTTTCGAGCATAAAACTGCGAAAATTTTGAGTTTCTAAAGCGTTTCTTACATCCAAACTGCCATATCTCGCGAACGGATTGACCAATCCGCAAAATTTCTGTTGCATTTGAAAGTAGAAACTCGCCCAATTACAACGGTATGCGCACTTTTCCCCTAGCCCGTTCTAGTTATTCGTTTCGAGCATCAGAACTGCGAAAATTTTGAGTTTCTCAAGCGTTTCTTACATCCAAACGGCCATATCTCGCGAACGGATTGACCAATCCGCATGATTTCTGTTGCATCTGAAAGTAGAAACTCGCCCGATTACAACGGTATGTGTAGTTTTCCCCTAGGCCGTTCCAGTTATTCGTTTCGAGCAACAGAACTGCGAAAATTTTGAGTTTCTAAAGCGTTTCTTATCTCCAAACTGCCATATCTCGCGAACGGATCGATCAATCCGCAAAATTTCTGTTGCATCTGAAAGTAGAAACTCGCCCGATTACAACGGTATGCGAACTTTTCCCCTAGCCCGTTCTAGTTATTCGTTTCGAGCATCAGAACTGCGAAAATTTTGAGTTTCTCAAGCGTTTCTTACATCCAAACTGCCATATCTCGCGAACGGATTGACCAATCCGCAAAATTTCTGTTGCATTTGAAAGTAGAAACTCGCCCAATTACAACGGTATGCGCACTTTTCCCCTGGACGGTTCTAGTTATTCGTTTCGAGCATAAAACTCTGAAAATTTTGAGTTTCTAAAGCGTTTCTTATCTCCAAACTGCCATATCTCGCGAACGGATTGATCAATCCGCAAAATTTCTGTTGCATCTGAAAGTAGAAACTCGCCCGATTACAACGGTATGTGTAGTTTTCCCCTAGGCCGTTCCAGTTATTCGTTTCGAGCAACAGAACTGCGAAAATTTTGAGCTTCTAAAGCGTTTCTTCTCTCCAAACTGCCATATCTCGCGAACGGGTTGATCAATCCGCAAAATTTCTGTTGCATTTGAAAGTAGAAACTCGCCCGATTACAACGGTATGCGCACTATTCCCCTGGGTCGTTCTAGTTATTGGTTCGAGCATAAAACTGCGAAAATTTTGAGTTTCTAAAGCGTTCCTTATCTCCAAACTGCCATATCTCGCGAACGGATCGATCAATCCGCAAAATTTCTGTTGCATCTGAAAGTAGAAACTCGCCCGATTACAACGGTATGCGCACTTTTCCCCTAGCCCGTTCTAGTTATTCGTTTCGAGCATCAGAACTGCGAAAATTTTGAGTTTCTCAAGCGTTTCTTACATCCAAACGGCCATATCTCGCGAACGGATTGACCAATCCGCATGATTTCTGTTGCATCTGAAAGTAGAAACTCGCCCGATTACAACGGTATGCGTACTTCTCCCCTAGGCCGTTCTAGTCATACGTTTAGAGCATCAGAACTGCGAAAATTTTGAGTTTCTCAAGCGTTTCTTACCTCCAAACTGCCATATCTCGGGAACGGATTGACCAATCCGCAAAATTTCTGTTGCATTTGAAAGTAGAAACTCGCCCGATTACAACGGTATGCGCACTTTTCCCCTGGGCCGTCCTAGTTATTCGTTTCGAGCATCAGAACTGCGAAAATTTTGAGTTTCTAAAGTGTTTCTTATCTCCAAACTGCCATATCTCGCGAACGGATTGATCAATCCGCAAAATTTCTGTTGCATTTGAAAGTAGAAACTCGCCCGATTACAACGGTATGCGCACTTTTCCCCTGGGTCGTTCTAGTTATTCGTTTCGAGCATAAAACTGCGAAAATTTTGAGTTTCTAAAGCGTTCCTTATCTCCAAACTGCCATATCTCGCGAACGGATCGATCAATCCGCAAAATTTCTGTTGCATCTGAAAGTAGAAACTCGCCCGATTACAACGGTATGCGCACTTTTCCCCTAGCCCGTTCTAGTTATTCGTTTCGAGCATCAGAACTGCGAAAATTTTGAGTTTCTCAAGCGTTTCTTACATCCAAACGGCCATATCTCGCGAACGGATTGACCAATCCGCATGATTTCTGTTGCATCTGAAAGTAGAAACTCGCCCGATTACAACGGTATGCGTACTTCTCCCCTAGGCCGTTCTAGTCATACGTTTCGAGCATCAGAACTGCGAAAATTTTGAGTTTCTCAAGCGTTTCTTACCTCCAAACTGCCATATCTCGGGAACGGATTGACCAATCCGCAAAATTTCTGTTGCATTTGAAAGTAGAAACTCGCCCGATTACAACGGTATGCGCACTTTTCCCCTGGGCCGTCCTAGTTATTCGTTTCGAGCATCAGAACTGCGAAAATTTTGAGTTTCTAAAGTGTTTCTTATCTCCAAACTGCCATATCTCGCGAACGGATTGATCAATCCGCAAAATTTCTGTTGCATTTGAAAGTAGAAACTCGCCCGATTACAACGGTATGCGCACTTTTGCCCTGGGCCGTTCTAGTTATTCGTTTCGAGCATCAGAACTGCGAAAATTTTGAGTTTCTCAAGCGTTTCTTACCTCCAAACTGCCATATCACTCGAACGGATTGACCAATCCGCAAAATTTCTGTTGCATTTGAAAGTAGAAACTCGCCCGATTACAACGGTATGCGCACTTTTCCTCTGGGCCGTTCTAGTTATTCGTTTCGAGCATCAGAACTGCGAAAATTTTGAGTTTCTAAAGCGTTTCTTATCTCCAAACTGCCATATCTCGCGAACGGATTGATCAATCCGCAAAATTTCTGTTGCATTTGAAAGTAGAAACTCGCCCGATTACAACGGTATGCGCACTTTTCCCCTGCGCCGATCTAGTTATTCGTTTCGAGCATCAGAACTGCGAAAATTCTGAGTTTCTCAAGCGTTTCTTAAATCCAAACGGCCATATCTCGCGAACGGATTGACCAATCCGCATGATTTCTGTTGCATCTGAAAGTAGAAACTCGCCCGATTACAACGGTATGCGTACTTCTCCCCTAGGCCGTTCTAGTTATTCGTTTCGAGCATAAAACTGCGAAAATTTTGAGTTTCTAAAGCGTTTCTTATCTCCAAACTGCCATATCTCGCGCACGGATTGATCAATCCGCAAAATTTCTGTTGCATCTGAAAGTAGAAACTCGCCCGATTACAACGGTATGCGCACTTCTCCCCTAGGCCGTTCTAGTCATTCGTTTCGAGCATCAGAACTGCGAAAATTTTGAGTTTCTCAAGCGTTTCTTACCTCCAAACTGCCATATCTCGCGAACGGATTGACCAATCCGCAAAATTTCTGCTGCTTCTGAAAGTAGAAACTCGCCCGATTACAACGGTATGCGCACTTTTCCCCTAGGCCGTTCTAGTTATTCGTCTCGAGCATCAGAACTGCGAAAATTTTTAGTTTCTCAAGCGTTTCTTAAATCCAAACGGCCATATCTCGCGAACGGATTGACCAATCCGCATGATTTCTGTTGCATCTGAAAGTAGAAACTCGCCCGATTACAACGGTATGAGTACTCCTCCCCTAGGCCGTTCCAGTTATTCGTTTCGAGCATAAAACTGCGTAAATTTTGAGTTTCTAAAGCGTTTCTTATCTCCAAACTGCCATATCTCGCGAACGGATTGACCAATCCGCATGATTTCTGTTGCATCTGAAAGTAGAAACTCGCCCGATTACAACGGTATGCGTACTTCTCCCCTAGGCCGTTCTAGTTATTCATTTCGAGCATAAAACTGCGAAAGTTTTGAGTTTCTAAAGCGTTTCTTATATCCAAACTGCCATATCTCACGAACGGATTGATCAGTCCGCAAAATTTCTGTTGCATTTGAAAGTAGAAACTCGCCCGATTACAACGGTATGCGCACTTTTCCTCTGGGCCGTTCTAGTTATTCGTTTCGAGCATCAGAACTGCGAAAATTTTGAGTTTCTAAAGCGTTTCTTATCTCCAAACTGCCATATCTCGCGAACGGATTGATCAATCCGCAAAATTTCTGTTGCATTTGAAAGTAGAAACTCGCCCGATTACAACGGTATGCGCACTTTTCCCCTGCGCCGTTCTAGTTATTCGTTTCGAGCATCAGAACTGCGAAAATTTTGAGTTTCTCAAGCGTTTCTTAAATCCAAACGGCCATATCTCGCGAACGGATTGACCAATCCGCATGATTTCTGTTGCATCTGAAAGTAGAAACTCGCCCGATTACAACGGTATTCGTACTTCTCCCCTAGGCCGTTCTAGTTATTCGTTTCGAGCATAAAACTGCGAAAGTTTTGAGTTTCTAAAGCGTTTCTTATCTCCAAACTGCCATATCTCGCGAACGGATTGATCAATCCGCAAAATTTCTGTTGCATCTGAAAGTAGAAACTCGCCCGATTACAACGGTATGCGCACTTTTCGCCTGGGCCGTTCTAGTTATTCGTTTCTAGCACCAGAACTGCGAAAATTTTGAGTTTCTAAAGCGTTTCTTATCTCCAAACTGCCATATCTCGCGAACGGATTGATCAATCCGCAAAATTTCTGTTGCATTTGAAAGTAGAAACTCGCCCGATTACAACGGTATGCGCACTTTTCCCCTGGGCCGTTCTAGTTATTCGTTTCGAGCATCAGAACTGCGAAAATTTTGAGTTTCTCAAGCGTTTCTTACCTCCAAACTGCCATATCTCGCGAACGGATTGACCAATCCGCAAAATTTCTGTTGCATTTGAAAGTAGAAACTCGCCCGATTACAACGGTATGCGCACTTTTCCTCTGGGCCGTTCTAGTTATTCGTTTCGTGCATCAGAACTGCGAAAATTTTGAGTTTCTAAAGCGTTTCTTATCTCCAAACTGCCATATCTCGCGAACGGATTGATCAATCCGCAAAATTTCTGTTGCATTTGAAAGTAGAAACTCGCCCGATTGCAACGGTATGCGCACTTTTCCCCTGCGCCGTTCTAGTTATTCGTTTCGAGCATCAGAACTGCGAAAATTTTGAGTTTCTCAAGGGTTTCTTAAATCCAAACGGCCATATCTCGCGAACGGATTGACCAATCCGCATGATTTCTGTTGCATCTGAAAGTAGAAACTCGCCCGATTACAACGGTATGCGTACTTCTCCCCTAGGCCGTTCTAGTTATTCGTTTCGAGCATAAAACTGCGAAAGTTTTGAGTTTCTAAAGCGTTTCTTACATCCAAACGGCCATATCTCGCGAACGGATTGACCAATCCGCAAAATTTCTGTTGCATTTGAAAGTAGAAACTCGCCCGATTACAACGGTATGCGCACTCTTCCCCTGGGCCGTTCTAGTTATTCGTTTCGAGCATCAGAACTGCGAAAATTTTGAGTTTCTCAAGCGCTTCTTACCTCCAAACTGCCATATCTCGCGAACGGATTGACCAATCCGCAAAATTTCTGTTGCATTTGAAAGTAGAAACTCGCCCGATTACAACGGTATGCGCACTTTTCCTCTAGGCCGTTCTAGTTATTCGTTTCGTGCATCAGAACTGCGAAAATTTTGAGTTTCTAAAGCGTTTCTTATCTCCAAACTGCCATATCTCGCGAACGGATTGATCAATCCGCAAAATTTCTGTTGCATCTGAAAGTAGAAACTCGCCCGATTACAACGGTATGCGCACTTTTCCCCTGGGCCGTTCTAGTTATTCGTTTCTAGCACCAGAACTGCGAAAATTTTGAGTTTCTAAAGCGTTTCTTATCTCCAAACTGCCATATCTCGCGAACGGATTGATCAATCGGCAAAATTTTTGTTGCATTTGAAAGTAGAAACTCGCCCGATTACAACGGTATGCGCACTTTTCCCCTGGGCCGTCCTAGTTATTCGTTTCGAGCATCAGAACTGCGAAAATTTTGAGTTTCTAAAGTGTTTCTTATCTCCAAACTGCCATATCTCGCGAACGGATTGATCAATCCGCAAAATTTCTGTTGCATTTGAAAGTAGAAACTCGCCCGATTACAACGGTATGCGCACTTTTCCCCTGGGCCGTTCTAGTTATTCGTTTCGAGCATCAGAACTGCGAAAATTTTGAGTTTCTCAAGCGTTTCTTACCTCCAAACTGCCATATCTCGCGAACGGATTGACCAATCCGCAAAATTTCTGTTGCATTTGAAAGTAGAAACTCGCCCGATTACAACGGTATGCGCACTTTTCCTCTGGGCCGTTCTAGTTATTCGTTTCGTGCATCAGAACTGCGAAAATTTTGAGTTTCTAAAGCGTTTCTTATCTCCAAACTGCCATATCTCGCGAACGGATTGATCAATCCGCAAAATTTCTGTTGCATTTGAAAGTAGAAACTCGCCCGATTGCAACGGTATGCGCACTTTTCCCCTGCGCCGTTCTAGTTATTCGTTTCGAGCATCAGAACTGCGAAAATTTTGAGTTTCTCAAGGGTTTCTTAAATCCAAACGGCCATATCTCGCGAACGGATTGACCAATCCGCATGATTTCTGTTGCATCTGAAAGTAGAAACTCGCCCGATTACAACGGTATGCGTACTTCTCCCCTAGGCCGTTCTAGTTATTCGTTTCGAGCATAAAACTGCGAAAGTTTTGAGTTTCTAAAGCGTTTCTTATCTCCAAACTGCCATATCTCGCGAACGGATTGATCAATCCGCAAAATTTCTGTTGCATTTCAAAGTAGAAACTCGCCCGATTACAACGGTATGCGCACTTTTCCCCTGGGCCGTTCTAGTTATTCGTTTCGAGCATCAGAACTGCGAAAATTTTGAGTTTCTAAAGTGTTTCTTATCTCCAAACTGCCATATCTCGCGAACGGATTGATCAATCCGCAAAATTTCTGTTGCATTTGAAAGTAGAAACTCGCCCGATTACAACGGTATGCGCACTCTTCCCCTGGGCCGTTCTAGTTATTCGTTTCGAGCATCAGAACTGCGAAAATTTTGAGTTTCTCAAGCGCTTCTTACCTCCAAACTGCCATATCTCGCGAACGGATTGACCAATCCGCAAAATTTCTGTTGCATTTGAAAGTAGAAACTCGCCCGATTACAACGGTATGCGCACTTTTCCTCTAGGCCGTTCTAGTTATTCGTTTCGTGCATCAGAACTGCGAAAATTTTGAGTTTCTAAAGCGTTTCTTATCTCCAAACTGCCATATCTCGCGAACGGATTGATCAATCCGCAAAATTTCTGTTGCATTTGAAAGTAGAAACTCGCCCGATTGCAACGGTATGCGCACTTTTCCCCTGCGCCGTTCTAGTTATTCGTTTCGAGCATCAGAACTGCGAAAATTTTGAGTTTCTCAAGGGTTTCTTAAATCCAAACGGCCATATCTCGCGAACGGATTGACCAATCCGCATGATTTCTGTTGCATCTGAAAGTAGAAACTCGCCCGATTACAACGGTATGCGTACTTCTCCCCTAGGCCGTTCTAGTTATTCATTTCGAGCATAAAACTGCGAAAGTTTTGAGTTTCTAAAGCGTTTCTTATCTCCAAACTGCCATATCTCGCGAACGGATTGATCAATCCGCAAAATTTCTGTTGCATTTGAAAGTAGAAACTCGCCCGATTACAACGGTATGCGCACTTTTCCCCTGGGCCGTTCTAGTTATTCGTTTCGAGCATCAGAACTGCGAAAATTTTGAGTTTCTAAAGTGTTTCTTATCTCCAAACTGCCATATCTCGCGAACGGATTGATCAATCCGCAAAATTTCTGTTGCATTTGAAAGTAGAAACTCGCCCGATTACAACGGTATGCGCACTTTTCCTCTGGGCCGTTCTAGTTATTCGTTTCGAGCATCAGAACTGCGAAAATTTTGAGTTTCTAAAGCGTTTCTTATCTCCAAACTGCCATATCTCGCGAACGGATTGATCAATCCGCAAAATTTCTGTTGCATTTGAAAGTAGAAACTCGCCCGATTACAACGGTATGCGCACTTTTCCCCTGCGCCGTTCTAGTTATTCGTTTCGAGCATCAGAACTGCGAAAATTTTGAGTTTCTCAAGCGTTTCTTAAATCCAAACGGCCATATCTCGCGAACGGATTGACCAATCCGCATGATTTCTGTTGCATCTGAAAGTAGAAACTCGCCCGATTACAACGGTATGCGTACTTCTCCCCTAGGCCGTTCTAGTTATTCGTTTCGAGCATAAAACTGCGAAAGTTTTGAGCTTCTAAAGCGTTTCTTATCTCCAAACTGCCATATCTCGCGAACGGATTGATCAATCCGCAAAATTTCTGTTGCATCTGAAAGTAGAAACTCGCCCGATTACAACGGTATGCGCACTTTTCCCCTGGGCCGTTCTAGTTATTCGTTTCTAGCACCAGAACTGCGAAAATTTTGAGTTTCTAAAGCGTTTCTTATCTCCAAACTGCCATATCTCGCGAACGGATTGATCAATCGGCAAAATTTTGTTGCATTTGAAAGTAGAAACTCGCCCGATTACAACGGTATGCGCACTTTTCCCCTGGGCCGTCCTAGTTATTCGTTTCGAGCATCAGAACTGCGAAAATTTTGAGTTTCTAAAGTGTTTCTTATCTCCAAACTGCCATATCTCGCGAACGGATTGATCAATCCGCAAAATTTCTGTTGCATTTGAAAGTAGAAACTCGCCCGATTACAACGGTATGCGCACTTTTCCCCTGGGCCGTTCTAGTTATTCGTTTCGAGCATCAGAACTGCGAAAATTTTGAGTTTCTCAAGCGTTTCTTACCTCCAAACTGCCATATCTCGCGAACGGATTGACCAATCCGCAAAATTTCTGTTGCATTTGAAAGTAGAAACTCGCCCGATTACAACGGTATGCGCACTTTTCCTCTGGGCCGTTCTAGTTATTCGTTTCGTGCATCAGAACTGCGAAAATTTTGAGTTTCTAAAGCGTTTCTTATCTCCAAACTGCCATATCTTGCGAACGGATTGATCAATCCGCAAAATTTCTGTGGCATTTGAAAGTAGAAACTCGCCCGATTGCAACGGTATGCGCACTTTTCCCCTGCGCCGTTCTAGTTATTCGTTTCGAGCATCAGAACTGCGAAAATTTTGAGTTTCTCAAGCGTTTCTTACCTCCAAACTGCCATATCTCGCGAACGGATTGACTAATCCGCAAAATTTCTGTTGCATCTGAAAGTAGAGACTCGCCCGATTACAACGGTATGCGTACTTTTCCCCTAGGCCGTTCTAGTTATTCGTTTCGAGCATCAGAACTGCGAAAATTTTGTGTTTCTCAAGTGTTTCATACTTCCAAACTGCCATATCTCGCGAACGGATTGATCAATCCGCAAAATTTCTGTTGCATCTGAAAGTAGAAACTCGCCCGATTACAACGGTATGCGCACTTCTCCCTAGGCCGTTCTAGTCATTCGTTTCGAGCATCAGAACTGCGAAAATTTTGAGTTTCTCAAGCGTTTCTTACCTCCAAACTGCCATATCTCGCGAACGGATTGACCAATCCGCAAAATTTCTGTTGCTTCTGAAAGTAGAAACTCGCCCGATTACAACGGTATGCGCACTTTTCCCTAGGCCGTTCTAGTTATTCGTCTCGAGCATCAGAACTGCGAAAATTTTTAGTTTCTCAAGCGTTTCTTAAATCCAAACGGCCATATCTCGCGAACGGATCGACCAATCCGCATGATTTCTGTTGCATCTGAAAGTAGAAACTCGCCCGATTACAACGGTATGCGTACTCCTCCCCTAGGCCGTTCTAGTTATTCGTTTCGAGCATAAAACTGCGTAAATTTGAGTTTCTAAAGCGTTTCTTATCTCCAAACTGCCATATCTCGCGAACGGATTGATCAATCCGCAAAATTTCTTTTGCATCTGAAAGTAGAAACTCGCCCGATTACAAAGGTATGCGCACTTCTCCCCTAGGGCCGTTCTAGTCATTCGTTTCGAGCATCAGAACTGCGAAAATTTTGAGTTTCTCAAGCGTTTCTTACCTCCAAACTGCCATATCTCGCGAACGGATTGACCAATCTGCAAAATTTCTGTTGCTTCTGAAAATAGAAACTCGCCCGATTACAACGGTATGCGCACTTTTCCCCTAGGCAGTTCTAGTTATTCGTCTCGAGCATAAAACTGCGAAAGTTTTGAGTTTCTAAAGCGTTTCTTACCTCCAAACTGCCATATCTCGCGAACGGATTGATCAATCCGCAAAATTTCTGTTGCATCTGAAAGTAGAAACTCGCCCGATTACAACGGTATGCGCACTTTTCCCCTGGGCCGTTCTAGTTATTCGTTTCTAGCACCAGAACTGCGAAAATTTTGAGTTTCTAAAGCGTTTCTTATCTCCAAACTGCCATATCTCGCGAACGGATTGATCAATCGGCAAAATTTTTGTTGCATTTGAAAGTAGAAACTCGCCCGATTACAACGGTATGCGCACTTTTCCCCTGGGCCGTCCTAGTTATTCGTTTCGAGCATCAGAACTGCGAAAATTTTGAGTTTCTAAAGTGTTTCTTATCTCCAAACTGCCATATCTCGCGAACGGATTGATCAATCCGCAAAATTTCTGTTGCATTTGAAAGTAGAAACTCGCCCGATTACAACGGTATGCGCACTTTTCCCCTAGGCAGTTCTAGTTATTCGTCTCGAGCATCAGAACTGCGAAAATTTTGAGTTTCTCAAGCGTTTCTTACCTCCAAACTGGCATATCTCGCGAACGGGTTGACCAATCCGCAAAATTTCTGTTGTATTTGAAAGTAGAAACTCGCCCGATTACAACGGTATGCGCACTTTTCCCCTGGGTCGTTCTAGTTATTCGTTTCGAGCATAAAACTGCGAAAATTTTGAGTTTCTCAAGCGTTTCTTACCTCCAAACTGGCATATCTCGCGAACGGGTTTGACCAATCCGCAAAATTTCTGTTGTATTTGAAAGTAGAAACTCGCCCGATTACAACGGTATGCGCACTTTTCCCCTGGGTCGTTCTAGTTATTCGTTTCGAGCATAAAACTGCGAAAATTTTGAGTTTCTAAAGCGTTTCTTATCTCCAAACTGCCATATCTCGCGAACGAATCGATCAATCCGCAAAATTTCTGTTGGATCTGAAAGTAGAAACTCGCCCGATTACAACGGTATGTGCACTTTTCCCCTAGGCCGTTCTAGTTATTCGTTTCGAGCATCAGAAGTGCGAAAATTTTGAGTTTCTCAAGCGTTTCTTACATCCAAACGGCCATATCTCGCGAACGGATTGACCAATCCGCATAATTTCTGTTGCATCTGAAAGTAGAAACTCGCCCGATTACAACGGTATGTATAGTTTTCCCCTAGGCTGTTCCAGTTATTCGTTTCGAGCATCAGAACTGCGAAAATTTTGAGTTCATCAAGCGCTTCTTACCTCCAAACTGCCATATCTCGCGAACGGATTGACCAATCCGCAAAATTTCTGTTGCATTTGAAAGTAGAAACTCGCCTAATTACAACGGTATGTGTAGTTTTCCCCTAGACCGTTCCAGTTATTCGTTTCGAGCCACAGAACTGCGAAAATTTTGAGTTTCTCAAGCGTTTCTTACATCCAAACTGCCATATCTCGCGAACGGATTGACCAATCCGCAAAATTTCTGTTGCATTTGAAAGTAGAAACTCGCCCGATTACAACGGTATGCGCACTTCTCCCCTAGGCCGTTCTAGTCATTCGTTTCGAGCATCAGAACTGCGAAAATTTTGAGTTTCTCAAGCGTTTCTTACATCCAAACGGCCATATCTCGCGAACGGATTGACCAATCCGCATAATTTCTGTTGCATTTGAAAGTAGAAACTCGCCCGATTACAACGGTATGCGCACTTTTCCCCTGCGCCGTTCTAGTTATTCGTTTCGAGCATCAGAACTGCGAAAATTTTGAGTTTCTCAAGCGTTTCTTAAATCCAAACGGCCATATCTCGCGAACGGATTGACCAATCCGCATGATTTCTGTTGCATCTGAAAGCAGAAACTCTCCCGATTACAACGGTATGCGTACTTCTCCCCTAGGCCGTTCTAGTTATTCGTTTCGAGCATAAAACTGCGAAAGTTTTGAGTTTCTAAAGCGTTTCTTATCTCCAAACTGCCATATCTCGCGAACGGATTGATCAATCCGCAAAATTTCTGTTGCATCTGAAAGTAGAAACTCGCCCGATTACAACGGTATGCGCACTTTTCCCCTGGGCCGTTCTAGTTATTCGTTTCTAGCACCAGAACTGCGAAAATTTTGAGTTTCTAAAGCGTTTCTTATCTCCAAACTGCCATATCTCGCGAACGGATTGATCAATCGGCAAAATTTTTGTTGCATTTGAAAGTAGAAACTCGCCCGATTACAACGGTATGCGCACTTTTCCCCTGGGCCGTCCTAGTTATTCGTTTCGAGCATCAGAACTGCGAAAATTTTGAGTTTCTAAAGTGTTTCTTATCTCCAAACTGCCATATCTCGCGAACGGATTGATCAATCCGCAAAATTTCTGTTGCATTTGAAATTAGAAACTCGCCCGATTACAACGGTATGCGCACTTTTCCCCTAGGCAGTTCTAGTTACTCGTCTCGAGCATCAGAGCTGCGAAAATTTTGAGTTTCTCAAGCGTTTCTTACCTCCAAACTGGCATATCTCGCGAACGGGTTGACCAATCCGCAAAATTTCTGTTGTATTTGAAAGTAGAAACTCGCCCGATTACAACGGTATGCGCACTTTTCCCCTGGGTCGTTCTAGTTATTCGTTTCGAGCATAAAACTGCGAAAATTTTGAGTTTCTCAAGCGTTTCTTACCTCCAAACTGGCATATCTCGCGAACGGGTTGACCAATCCGCAAAATTTCTGTTGTATTTGAAAGTAGAAACTCGCCCGATTACAACGGTATGCGCACTTTTCCCCTGGGTCGTTCTAGTTATTCGTTTCGAGCATAAAACTGCGAAAATTTTGAGTTTCTAAAGTGTTTCTTATCTCCAAACTGCCATATCTCGCGAACGGATTGATCAATCCGCAAAATTTCTGTTGCATTTGAAAGTAGAAACTCGCCCGATTACAACGGTATGCGCACTTTTCCCCTGGGCCGTTCTAGTTATTCGTTTCGAGCATCAGAACTGCGAAAATTTTGAGTTTCTCAAGCGTTTCTTACCTCCAAACTGCCATATCTCGCGAACGGATTGACCAATCCGCAAAATTTCTGTTGCATTTGAAAGTAGAAACTCGCCCGATTACAACGGTATGCGCACTTTTCCTCTGGGCCGTTCTAGTTATTCGTTTCGTGCATCAGAACTGCGAAAATTTTGAGTTTCTAAAGCGTTTCTTATCTCCAAACTGCCATATCTCGCGAACGGATTGATCAATCCGCAAAATTTCTGTTGCATTTGAAAGTAGAAACTCGCCCGATTGCAACGGTATGCGCACTTTTCCCCTGCGCCGTTCTAGTTATTCGTTTCGAGCATCAGAACTGCGAAAATTTTGAGTTTCTCAAGGGTTTCTTAAATCCAAACGGCCATATCTCGCGAACGGATTGACCAATCCGCATGATTTCTGTTGCATTTGAAGGTAGAAACTCGCCCGATTACAACGGTATGCGCACTTTTCCCCTGGGCCGTTCTAGTTATTCGTTTCGAGCATCAGAATTGCGAAAATTTTGAGTTTCTAAAGTGTTTCTTATCTCCAAACTGCCATATCTCGCGAACGGATTGATCAATCCGCAAAATTTCTGTTGCATTTGAAAGTAGAAACTCGCCCGATTACAACGGTATGCGCACTCTTCCCCTGGGCCGTTCTAGTTATTCGTTTCGAGCATCAGAACTGCGAAAATTTTGAGTTTCTCAAGCGTTTCTTACCTCCAAACTGCCATATCTCGCGAACGGATTGACAAATCCGCAAAATTTCTGTTGCATTTGAAAGTAGAAACTCGCCCGATTACAACGGTATGCGCACTTTTCCTCTGGGCCGTTCTAGTTATTCGTTTCGAGCATCAGAACTGCGAAAATTTTGAGTTTCTAAAGCGTTTCTTATCTCCAAACTGCCATATCTCGCGAACGGATTGATCAATCCGCAAAATTTCTGTTGCATTTGAAAGTAGAAACTCGCCCGATTACAACGGTATGCGCACTTTTCCCCTGCGCCGTTCTAGTTATTCGTTTCGAGCATCAGAACTGCGAAAATTTTGAGTTTCTCAAGCGTTTCTTAAATCCAAACGGCCATATCTCGCGAACGGATTGACCAATCCGCATGATTTCTGTTGCATCTGAAAGTAGAAACTCGCCCGATTACAACGGTATGCGTACTTCTCCCCTAGGCCGTTCTAGTTATTCGTTTCGAGCATAAAACTGCGAAAATTTTGAGTTTCTAAAGCGTTTCTTATCTCCAAACTGCCATATCTCGCGAACGGATTGATCAATCCGCAAAATTTCTGTTGCATCTGAAAGTAGAAACTCGCCCGATTACAACGGTATGCGCACTTCTCCCCTAGGCCGTTCTAGTCATTCGTTTCGAGCATCAGAACTGCGAAAATTTTGAGTTTCTCAAGCGTTTCTTACCTCCAAACTGCCATATCTCGCGAACGGATTGACCAATCCGCAAAATTTCTGTTGCTTCTGAAAGTAGAAACTCGCCCGATTACAACGGTATGCGCACTTTTCCCCTAGGCCGTTCTAGTTATTCGTCTCGAGCATCAGAACTGCGAAAATTTTTAGTTTCTCAAGCGTTTCTTAAATCCAAACGGCCATATCTCGCGAACGGATCGACCAATCCGCATGATTTCTGTTGCATCTGAAAGTAGAAACTCGCCCGATTACAACGGTATGCGTACTCCTCCCCTAGGCCGTTCTAGTTATTCGTTTCGAGCATCAGAACTGCGAAAATTTTGAGTTTCTCAAGCGTTTCTTACCTCCAAACTGCCATATCTCGCGAACGGATTGACCAATCCGCAAAATTTCTGTTGCATTTGAAAGTAGAAACTCGCCCGATTACAACGGTATGCGCACTTTTCCTCTGGGCCGTTCTAGTTATTCGTTTCGTGCATCAGAACTGCGAAAATTTTGAGTTTCTAAAGCGTTTCTTATCTCCAAACTGCCATATCTCGCGAACGGATTGATCAATCCGCAAAATTTCTGTTGCATTTGAAAGTAGAAACTCGCCCGATTGCAACGGTATGCGCACTTTTCCCCTGCGCCGTTCTAGTTATTCGTTTCGAGCATCAGAACTGCGAAAATTTTGAGTTTCTCAAGGGTTTCTTAAATCCAAACGGCCATATCTCGCGAACGGATTGACCAATCCGCATGATTTCTGTTGCATTTGAAGGTAGAAACTCGCCCGATTACAACGGTATGCGCACTTTTCCCCTGGGCCGTTCTAGTTATTCGTTTCGAGCATCAGAATTGCGAAAATTTTGAGTTTCTAAAGTGTTTCTTATCTCCAAACTGCCATATCTCGCGAACGGATTGATCAATCCGCAAAATTTCTGTTGCATTTGAAAGTAGAAACTCGCCCGATTACAACGGTATGCGCACTCTTCCCCTGGGCCGTTCTAGTTATTCGTTTCGAGCATCAGAACTGCGAAAATTTTGAGTTTCTCAAGCGTTTCTTACCTCCAAACTGCCATATCTCGCGAACGGATTGACAAATCCGCAAAATTTCTGTTGCATTTGAAAGTAGAAACTCGCCCGATTACAACGGTATGCGCACTTTTCCTCTGGGCCGTTCTAGTTATTCGTTTCGAGCATCAGAACTGCGAAAATTTTGAGTTTCTAAAGCGTTTCTTATCTCCAAACTGCCATATCTCGCGAACGGATTGATCAATCCGCAAAATTTCTGTTGCATTTGAAAGTAGAAACTCGCCCGATTACAACGGTATGCGCACTTTTCCCCTGCGCCGTTCTAGTTATTCGTTTCGAGCATCAGAACTGCGAAAATTTTGAGTTTCTCAAGCGTTTCTTAAATCCAAACGGCCATATCTCGCGAACGGATTGACCAATCCGCATGATTTCTGTTGCATCTGAAAGTAGAAACTCGCCCGATTACAACGGTATGCGTACTTCTCCCCTAGGCCGTTCTAGTTATTCGTTTCGAGCATAAAACTGCGAAAATTTTGAGTTTCTAAAGCGTTTCTTATCTCCAAACTGCCATATCTCGCGAACGGATTGATCAATCCGCAAAATTTCTGTTGCATCTGAAAGTAGAAACTCGCCCGATTACAACGGTATGCGCACTTCTCCCCTAGGCCGTTCTAGTCATTCGTTTCGAGCATCAGAACTGCGAAAATTTTGAGTTTCTCAAGCGTTTCTTACCTCCAAACTGCCATATCTCGCGAACGGATTGACCAATCCGCAAAATTTCTGTTGCTTCTGAAAGTAGAAACTCGCCCGATTACAACGGTATGCGCACTTTTCCCCTAGGCCGTTCTAGTTATTCGTCTCGAGCATCAGAACTGCGAAAATTTTTAGTTTCTCAAGCGTTTCTTAAATCCAAACGGCCATATCTCGCGAACGGATCGACCAATCCGCATGATTTCTGTTGCATCTGAAAGTAGAAACTCGCCCGATTACAACGGTATGCGTACTCCTCCCCTAGGCCGTTCTAGTTATTCGTTTCGAGCATAAAACTGCGTAAATTTTGAGTTTCTAAAGCGTTTCTTATCTCCAAACTGCCATATCTCGCGAACGGAATGATCAATCCGCAAAATTTCTGTTGCATCTGAAAGTAGAAACTCGCCCGATTACAACGGTATGCGCACTTTTCCCCTAGGCCGTTCTAGTTATTCGTCTCGAGCATCAGAACTGCGAAAATTTTGAGTTTCTCAAGCGTTTCTTACATCCAAACGGCCATATCTCGCGAACTGATTGACCAATCCGCATAATTTCTGTTGCATCTGAAAGTAGAAACTCGCCCGATTACAACGGTATGTGTAGTTTTCCCCTAGGCCGTTCCAGTTATTCGTTTCGAGCATCAGAACTGCGAAAATTTTGAGTTTCTCAAGCGCTTCTTACCTCCAAACTGCCATATCTCGTGAACGGATTGACCAATCCGCAAAGTTTCTGTTGCATTTGAAAGTAGAAACTCGCCTGATTACCACGGAATGTGTAGTTTTCCCCTAGACCGTTCCAGTTATACGTTTCGAGCATCAGAACTGCGAAAATTTTGAGTTTCTAAAGTGTTTCTTATCTCCAAACTGCCATATCTCGCGAACGGATTGATCAATCCGCAAAATTTCTGTTGCATTTGAAAGTAGAAACTCGCCCGATTACAACGGTATGCGCACTTTTCCCCTGGGCCGTTCTAGTTATTCTTTTCGAGCATCAGAACTGCGAAAATTTTGAGTTTCTCATGCGTTTCTTACCTCCAAACTGCCATATCTCGCGAACGGATTGACCAATCCGCAAAATTTCTGTTGCATTTGAAAATAGGAACTCGCCCGATTACAACGGTATGCGCACTTTTCCTCTGGGCCGTTCTAGTTATTCGTTTCGAGCATAAAACTGCGAAAGTTTTGAGTTTCTAAAGCGTTTCTTACCTCCAAACTGCCATATCTCGCGAACGGATTGATCAATCCGCAAAATTTCTGTTGCATCTGAAAGTAGAGACTCGCCCGATTACAACGGTATGCGCACTTTTCCCCTGGGCCGTTCTAGTTATTCGTTTCTAGCACCAGAACTGCGAAAATTTTGAGTTTCTAAAGCGTTTCTTATCTCCAAACTGCCATATCTCGCGAACGGATTGATCAATCGGCAAAATTTTTGTTGCATTTGAAAGTAGAAACTCGCCCGATTACAACGGTATGCGCACTTTTCCCCTGGGCCGTCCTAGTTATTCGTTTCGAGCATCAGAACTGCGAAAATTTTGAGTTTCTAAAGTGTTTCTTATCTCCAAACTGCCATATCTCGCGAACGGATTGATCCATCCGCAAAATTTCTGTTGCATTTGAAAGTAGAAACTCGCCCGATTACAACGGTATGCGCACTTTTCCCGTGGGCCGTTCTAGTTATTCGTTTCGAGCATAAAACTGCGAAAATTTTGAGTTTCTCAAGCGTTTCTTACCTCCAAACTGCCTTATCTCGCGAACGGATTGACCAATCCGCAAAATTTCTGTTGCTTCTGAAAGTAGAAACTAGCACGATTACAACGGTATGCGTACTTCTCCCCTAGGCCGTTCTAGTCATTCGTTTCGAGCATCAGAACTGCGAAAATTTTGAGTTTCTCAAGCGTTTCTTACCTCCAAACTGCAATATCTCGCGAACGGATTGACCAATCCGCAAAATTTCTGTTGCATTTGAAAGTAGAGACTCGCCTGATTACAACGGTATGCGTACTTTTCCCCTGGGCCGTTCTAGTTATTCGTTTCGAGCATCAGAACTGCGAAAATTTTGAGTTTCTCAAGCGTTTCTTACCTCCAAACTGGCATATCTCGCGAACGGGTTGACCAATCCGCAAAATTTCTGTTGTATTTGAAAGTAGAAACTCGCCCGATTACAACGGTATGCGCAGTTTTCCCCTGGGTCGTTCTAGTTATTCGTTTCGAGCATAAAACTGCGAAAATTTTGAGTTTCTCAAGCGTTTCTTACCTCCAAACTGGCATATCTCGCGAACGGGTTGACCAATCCGCAAAATTTCTGTTGTATTTGAAAGTAGAAACTCGCCCGATTACAACGGTATGCGCACTTTTCCCCTGGGCCGTTCTAGTTATTCGTTTCGAGCATCAGAACTGCGAAAATTTTGAGTTTCTCAAGCGCTTCTTACCTCCAAACTGCCATATCTCGTGAACGGATTGACCAATCCGCAAAGTTTCTGTTGCATTTGAAAGTAGAAACTCGCCTGATTACAACGGAATGTGTAGTTTTCCCCTAGACCGTTCCAGTTATTCGTTTCTAGCACCAGAACTGCGAAAATTTTGAGTTTCTAAAGCGTTTCTTATCTCCAAACTGCCATATCTCGCGAACGGATTGATCAATCGGCAAAATTTTTGTTGCATTTGAAAGTAGAAACTCGCCCGATTACAACGGTATGCGCACTTTTCCCCTGGGCCGTCCTAGTTATTCGTTTCGAGCATCAGAACTGCGAAAATTTTGAGTTTCTAAAGTGTTTCTTATCTCCAAACTGCCATATCTCGCGAACGGATTGATCAATCCGCAAAATTTCTGTTGCATTTGAAAGTAGAAACTCGCCCGATTACAACGGTATGCGCACTTTTCCCCTGGGCCGTTCTAGTTATTCGTTTCGAGCATCAGAACTGCGAAAATTTTGAGTTTCTCAAGCGTTTCTTACCTCCAAACTGCCATATCTCGCGAACGGATTGACCAATCCGCAAAATTTCTGTTGCATTTGAAAGTAGAAACTCGCCCGATTACAACGGTATGCGCACTTTTCCTCTGGGCCGTTCTAGTTATTCGTTTCGTGCATCAGAACTGCGAAAATTTTGAGTTTCTAAAGCGTTTCTTATCTCCAAACTGCCATATCTCGCGAACGGATTGATCAATCCGCAAAATTTCTGTTGCATTTGAAAGTAGAAACTCGCCCGATTGCAACGGTATGCGCACTTTTCCCCTGCGCCGTTCTAGTTATTCGATTCGAGCATCAGAACTGCGAAAATTTTGAGTTTCTCAAGGGTTTCTTAAATCCAAACGGCCATATCTCGCGAACGGATTGACCAATCCGCATGATTTCTGTTGCATCTGAAAGTAGAAACTCGCCCGATTACAACGGTATGCGTACTTCTCCCCTAGGCCGTTCTAGTTATTCGTTTCGAGCATCAGAACTGCGAAAATTTTGAGTTTCTCAAGCGTTTCTTACCTCCAAACTGCCATATCTCGCGAACGGATTGACCAATCCGCAAAATTTCTGTTGCATTTGAAAGTAGAAACTCGCCCGATTAAAACGGTATGCGCACTTTTCCTCTGGGCCGTTCTAGTTATTCGTTTCGAGCATCAGAACTGCGAAAATTTTGAGTTTCTAAAGCGTTTCTTATCTCCAAACTGCCATATCTCGCGAACGGATTGATCAATCCGCAAAATTTCTGTTGCATTTGAAAGTAGAAACTCGCCCGATTACAACGGTATGCGCACTTTTCCCCTGCGCCGTTCTAGTTATTCGTTTCGAGCATCAGAACTGCGAAAATTTTGAGTTTCTCAAGCGTTTCTTAAATCCAAACGGCCATATCTCGCGAACGGATTGACCAATCCGCATGATTTCTGTTGCATCTGAAAGTAGAAACTCGCCCGATTACAACGGTATGCGTACTTCTCCCCTAGGCCGTTCTAGTTATTCGTTTCGAGCATAAAACTGCGAAAATTTTGAGTTTCTAAAGCGTTTCTTATCTCCAAACTGCCATATCTCGCGAACGGATTGATCAATCCGCAAAATTTCTGTTGCATCTGAAAGTAGAAACTCGCCCGATTACAACGGTATGCGCACTTTTCCCCTGGGCCGTTCTAGTTATTCGTTTCGAGCATCAGAACTGCGAAAATTTTGAGTTTCTCAAGCGTTTCTTACCTCCAAACTGCCATATCTCGCGAACGGATTGACCAATCCGCAAAATTTCTGTTGCATTTGAAAGTAGAAACTCGCCCGATTACAACGGTATGCGCACTTTTCCTCTGGGCCGTTCTAGTTATTCGTTTCGTGCATCAGAACTGCGAAAATTTTGAGTTTCTAAAGCGTTTCTTATCTCCAAACTGCCATATCTCGCGAACGGATTGATCAATCCGCAAAATTTCTGTTGCATTTGAAAGTAGAAACTCGCCCGATTGCAACGGTATGCGCACTTTTCCCCTGCGCCGTTCTAGTTATTCGATT
This sequence comes from Ptiloglossa arizonensis, assembly GCF_051014685.1. Lineage (NCBI taxonomy): Eukaryota > Metazoa > Arthropoda > Insecta > Hymenoptera > Colletidae > Ptiloglossa > Ptiloglossa arizonensis. The sequence goes on along the minus strand of NW_027478531.1, from coordinate 646,490 downwards.
CGAGCATCAGAACTGCGAAAATTTTGAGTTTCTCAAGGGTTTCTTAAATCCAAACGGCCATATCTCGCGAACGGATTGACCAATCCGCATGATTTCTGTTGCATCTGAAAGTAGAAACTCGCCCGATTACAACGGTATGCGTACTTCTCCCCTAGGCCGTTCTAGTTATTCGTTTCGAGCATCAGAACTGCGAAAATTTTGAGTTTCTCAAGCGTTTCTTACCTCCAAACTGCCATATCTCGCGAACGGATTGACCAATCCGCAAAATTTCTGTTGCATTTGAAAGTAGAAACTCGCCCGATTACAACGGTATGCGCACTTTTCCTCTGGGCCGTTCTAGTTATTCGTTTCGAGCATCAGAACTGCGAAAATTTTGAGTTTCTAAAGCGTTTCTTATCTCCAAACTGCCATATCTCGCGAACGGATTGATCAATCCGCAAAATTTCTGTTGCATTTGAAAGTAGAAACTCGCCCGATTACAACGGTATGCGCACTTTTCCCCTGCGCCGTTCTAGTTATTCGTTTCGAGCATCAGAACTGCGAAAATTTTGAGTTTCTCAAGCGTTTCTTAAATCCAAACGGCCATATCTCGCGAACGGATTGACCAATCCGCATGATTTCTGTTGCATCTGAAAGTAGAAACTCGCCCGATTACAACGGTATGCGTACTTCTCCCCTAGGCCGTTGTAGTTATTCGTTTCGAGCATAAAACTGCGAAAATTTTGAGTTTCTAAAGCGTTTCTTATCTCCAAACTGCCATATCTCGCGAACGGATTGATCAATCCGCAAAATTTCTGTTGCATCTGAAAGTAGAAACTCGCCCGATTACAACGGTATGCGCACTTCTCCCCTAGGCCGTTCTAGTCATTCGTTTCGAGCATCAGAACTGCGAAAATTTTGAGTTTCTCAAGCGTTTCTTACCTCCAAACTGCCATATCTCGCGAACGGATTGACCAATCCGCAAAATTTCTGTTGCTTCTGAAAGTAGAAACTCGCCCGATTACAACGGTATGCGCACTTTTCCCCTAGGCCGTTCTAGTTATTCGTCTCGAGCATCAGAACTGCGAAAATTTTTAGTTTCTCAAGCGTTTCTTAAATCCAAACGGCCATATCTCGCGAACGGATCGACCAATCCGCATGATTTCTGTTGCATCTGAAAGTAGAAACTCGCCCGATTACAACGGTATGCGTACTCCTCCCCTAGGCCGTTCTAGTTATTCGTTTCGAGCATAAAACTGCGTAAATTTTGAGTTTCTAAAGCGTTTCTTATCTCCAAACTGCCATATCTCGCGAACGGATTGATCAATCCGCAAAATTTCTGTTGCATCTGAAAGTAGAAACTCGCCCGATTACAACGGTATGCGCACTTCTCCCCTAGGCCGTTCTAGTCATTCGTTTCGAGCATCAGAACTGCGAAAATTTTGAGTTTCTCAAGCGTTTCTTACCTCCAAACTGCCATATCTCGCGAACGGATTGACCAATCCGCAAAATTTCTGTTGCATTTGAAAGTAGAAACTCGCCTAATTACAACGGTATGTGTAGTTTTCCCCTAGACCGTTCCAGTTATTCGTTTCGAGCCACAGAACTGCGAAAATTATGAGTTTCTCAAGCGTTTCTTACATCCAAACTGCCATATCTCGCGAACGGATTGACCAATCCGCAAAATTTCTGTTGCATTTGAAAGTAGAAACTCGCCCAATTACAACGGTATGCGCACTTTTCCCCTGGACGGTTCTAGTTATTCGTTTCGAGCATAAAACTCCGAAAATTTTGAGTTTCTAAAGCGTTTCTTATCTCCAAACTGCCATATCTCGCGAACGGATTGATCAATCCGCAAAATTTCTGTTGCATCTGAAAGTAGAAACTCGCCCGATTACAACGGTATGTGTAGTTTTCCCCTAGGCCGTTCCAGTTATTCGTTTCGAGCAACAGAACTGCGAAAATTTTGAGTTTCTAAAGCGTTTCTTATCTCCAAACTGCCATATCTCGCGAACGGATCGATCAATCCGCAAAATTTCTGTTGCATCTGAAAGTAGAAACTCGCCCGATTACAACGGTATGCGCACTTTTCCCCTAGCCCGTTCTAGTTATTCGTTTCGAGCATCAGAACTGCGAAAATTTTGAGTTTCTCAAGCGTTTCTTACATCCAAACGGCCATATCTCGCGAACGGATTGACCAATCCGCATGATTTCTGTTGCATCTGAAAGTAGAAACTCGCCCGATTACAACGGTATGCGTACTTCTCCCCTAGGCCGTTCTAGTCATACGTTTCGAGCATCAGAACTGCGAAAATTTTGAGTTTCTCAAGCGTTTCTTACCTCCAAACTGCCATATCTCGGGAACGGATTGACCAATCCGCAAAATTTCTGTTGCATTTGAAAGTAGAAACTCGCCCGATTACAACGGTATGCGCACTATTCCTCTGGGCCGTTCTAGTTATTCGTTTCGAGCATCAGAACTGCGAAAATTTTGAGTTTCTAAAGCGTTTCTTATCTCCAAACTGCCATATCTCGCGAACGGATTGATCAATCAGCAAAATTTCTGTTGCATTTGAAAGTAGAAACTCGCCCGATTAGAACGGTATGCGCACTTTTCCCTTGCGCCGTTCTAGTTATTCGTTTCGAGCATCAGAACTGCGAAAATTTTTAGTTTCTCAAGCGTTTCTTACCTCCAAACTGCCATATCTCGCGAACGGATTGACCAATACGCAAAATTTCTGTTGCATTTGAAAGTAGAAACTCGCCCGATTACAACGGTATGCGCACTTTTCCCCTGGGCCGTTCTAGTTATTCGTTTCGAGCATAAAACTGCGAAAATTTTGAGTTTCTAAAGCGTTTCTTATATCCAAACTGCCATATCTCGCGAACAGATTGATCAATCCGCAAAATTTCTGTTGCATCTGAAAGTAGAAACTCGCCCGATTACAACGGTATGCGCACTTTTCCCCTAGCCCGTTCTAGTTATTCGTTTCGAGCATCAGAACTGCGAAAATTTTGAGTTTCTCAAGCGTTTCTTACATCCAAACGGCCATATCTCGCGAACGGATTGACCAATCCGCATGATTTCTGTTGCATCTGAAAGTAGAAACTCGCCCGATTACAACGGTATGCGTACTTCTCCCCTAGGCCGTTCTAGTCATTCGTTTCGAGCATCAGAACTGCGAAAATTTTGAGTTTCTCAAGCGTTTCTTACCTCCAAACTGACATATCTCGCGAACGGATTGACCAATCCGCAAAATTTCTGTTGCTTCTGAAAGTAGAAACTCGCCCGATTACAACGGTATGCGCACTTTTCCCCTAGGCCGTTCTAGTTATTCGTTTCGAGCATCAGAACTGCGAAAATTTTGAGTTTCTCAAGCGTTTCTTACATCCAAACGGCCATATCTCGCGGACGGATTGACCAATCCGCAAAATTTCTCTTGCATTTGAAAGTAGAAACTAGCCCGATTACAACGGTATGCGTACTTCTCCCCTAGGCCGTTCTAGTCATTCGTTTCGAGCATCAGAACTGCGAAAATTTTGAGTTTCTCAAGCGTTTCTTACCTCCAAACTGCCATATCTCGCGAACGGATTGACCAATCCGCAAAATTTCTGTTGCTTCTGAAAGTAGAAACTCGCCCGATTACAACGGTATGCGCACTTTTCCCCTAGGCCGTTCTAGTTATTCGTTTCGAGCATCAGAACTACGAAATTTTGAGTTTCTCAAGCGTTTCTTACATCCAAACGGCCATATCTCGCGAACGGATTGACCAATCCGCAAAATTTCTCTTGCATTTGAAAGTAGAAACTAGCCCGATTACAACGGTATGCGTACTTCTCCCCTAGGCCGTTCTAGTCATTCGTTTCGAGCATCAGAACTGCGAAAATTTTGAGTTTCTCAAGCGTTTCTTACCTCCAAACTGCCATATCTCGCGAACGGATTGACCAATCGCAAAATTTCTGTTGCTTCTGAAAGTAGAAACTCGCCCGATTACAACGGTATGCGCACTTTTCCCTAGCCCGTTCTAGTTATTGGTTTCGAGCATCAGAACTGCGAAAATTTTGAGTTTCTCAAGCGTTTCTTACATCCAAACGGCCATATCTCGCGAACGGATTGACCAATCCGCATGATTTCTGTTGCATTTGAAAGTAGAAACTAGCCCGATTACAACGGTATGCGTACTTCTCCCCTAGGCCGTTCTAGTCATTCGTTTCGAGCATCAGAACTGCGAAAATTTTGAGTTTCTCAAGCGTTTCTTACCTCCAAACTGCCATCTCTCGCGAACGGATTGACCAATCCGCAAAATTTCTGTTGCTTCTGAAAGTAGAAACTCGCCCGATTACAACGGTATGCGCACTTTTCCCCTAGCCCGTTCTAGTTATTGGTTTCGAGCATCAGAACTGCGAAAATTTTGAGTTTCTCAAGCGTTTCTTACATCCAAACGGCCATATCTCGCGAACTGATTGACCAATCCGCATAATTTCTGTTGCATCTGAAAGTAGAAACTCGCCCGATTACAACGGTATGTGTAGTTTTCCCCTAGGCCGTTCCAGTTATTCGTTTCGAGCATCAGAACTGCGAAAATTTTGAGTTTCTCAAGCGCTTCTTACCTCCAAACTGCCATATCTCGTGAACGGATTGACCAATCCGCAAAGTTTCTGTTGCATTTGAAAGTAGAAACTCGCCTGATTACAACGGAATGTGTAGTTTTCCCCTAGACCGTTCCAGTTATTCGTTTCGAGCATCAGAACTGCGAAAATTTTGAGTTTCTAAAGTGTTTCTTATCTCCAAACTGCCATATCTCGCGAACGGATTGATCAATCCGCAAAATTTCTGTTGCATTTGAAAGTAGAAACTCGCCCGATTACAACGGTATGCGCACTTTTCCCCTGGGCCGTTCTAGTTATTCTTTTCGAGCATCAGAACTGCGAAAATTTTGAGTTTCTCAAGCGTTTCTTACCTCCAAACTGCCATATCTCGCGAACGGATTGACCAATCCGCAAAATTTCTGTTGCATTTGAAAGTAGAAACTCGCCCGATTACAACGGTATGCGCACTTTTCCTCTGGGCCGTTCTAGTTATTCGTTTCGAGCATCAGAACTGCGAAAATTTTGAGTTTCTAAAGCGTTTCTTATCTCCAAACTGCCATATCTCGCGAACGGATTGATCAATCCGCAAAATTTCTGTTGCATTTGAAAGTAGAAACTCGCCCGATTACAACGGTATGCGCACTTTTCCCTGCGCCGTTCTAGTTATTCGTTTCGAGCATCAGAACTGCGAAAATTTTGAGTTTCTCAAGCGTTTCTTAAATCCAAACGGCCATATCTCGCGAACGGATTGACCAATCCGCATGATTTCTGTTGCATCTGAAAGTAGAAACTCGCCCGATTACAACGGTATGCGTACTTCTCCCCTAGGCCGTTCTAGTTATTCGTTTCGAGCATAAAACTGCGAAAGTTTTGAGTTTCTAAAGCGTTTCTTACCTCCAAACTGCCATATCTCGCGAACGGATTGATCAATCCGCAAAATTTCTGTTGCATCTGAAAGTAGAAACTCGCCCGATTACAACGGTATGCGCACTTTTCCCCTGGGCCGTTCTAGTTATTCGTTTCTAGCACCAGAACTGCGAAAATTTTGAGTTTCTAAAGCGTTTCTTATCTCCAAACTGCCATATCTCGCGAACGGATTGATCAATCGGCAAAATTTTTGTTGCATTTGAAAGTAGAAACTCGCCCGATTACAACGGTATGCGCACTTTTCCCCTGGGCCGTCCTAGTTATTCGTTTCGAGCATCAGAACTGCGAAAATTTTGAGTTTCTAAAGTGTTTCTTATCTCCAAACTGCCATATCTCGCGAACGGATTGATCAATCCGCAAAATTTCTGTTGCATTTGAAAGTAGAAACTCGCCCGATTACAACGGTATGCGCACTTTTCCCCTGGGCCGTTCTAGTTATTCGTTTCGAGCATAAAACTGCGAAAATTTTGAGTTTCTCAAGCGTTTCTTACCTCCAAACTGCCTTATCTCGCGAACGGATTGACCAATCCGCAAAATTTCTGTTGCTTCTGAAAGTAGAAACTAGCACGATTACAACGGTATGCGTACTTCTCCCCTAGGCCGTTCTAGTCATTCGTTTCGAGCATCAGAACTGCGAAAATTTTGAGTTTCTCAATCGTTTCTTACCTCCAAACTGCCATATCTCGCGAACGGATTGACCAATCCGCAAAATTTCTGTTGCATTTGAAAGTAGAGACTCGCCTGATTACAACGGTATGCGCACTTTTCCCCTAGGCCGTTCTAGTTATTCTTTTCGAGCATCAGAAGTGCGAAAATTTTGAGTTTCTCAAGCGTTTCTTACATCCAAACGGCCATATCTCGCGAACGGATAGACCAATCCGCAAAATTTCTGTTGCATTTGAAAGTAGAAACTCGCCCAATTACAACGGTATGCGCACTTTTCCCCTGGACGGTTCTAGTTATTCGTTTCGAGCATAAAACTCCGAAAATTTTGAGTTTCTAAAGCGTTTCTTATCTCCAAACTGCCATATCTCGCGAACGGATTGATCAATCCGCAAAATTTCTGTTGCATCTGAAAGTAGAAACTCGCCCGATTACAACGGTATGTGTAGTTTTCCCCTAGGCCGTTCCAGTTATTCGTTTCGAGCAACAGAACTGCGAAAATTTTGAGTTTCTAAAGCGTTTCTTATCTCCAAACTGCCATATCTCGCGAACGGATCGATCAATCCGCAAAATTTCTGTTGCATCTGAAAGTAGAAACTCGCCCGATTACAACGGTATTCGCACTTTTCCCCTAGCCCGTTCTAGTTATTCGTTTCGAGCATCAGAACTGCGAAAATTTTGAGTTTCTCAAGCGTTTCTTACATCCAAACGGCCATATCTCGCGAACGGATTGACCAATCCGCATGATTTCTGTTGCATCTGAAAGTAGAAACTCGCCCGATTACAACGGTATGCGTACTTCTCCCCTAGGCCGTTCTAGTCATACGTTTCGAGCATCAGAACTGCGAAAATTTTGAGTTTCTCAAGCGTTTCTTACCTCCAAACTGCCTTATCTCGCGAACGGATTGACCAATCCGCAAAATTTCTGTTGCTTCTGAAAGTAGAAACTAGCACGATTACAACGGTATGCGTACTTCTCCCCTAGGCCGTTCTAGTCATTCGTTTCGAGCATCAGAACTGCGAAAATTTTGAGTTTCTCAATCGTTTCTTACCTCCAAACTGCCATATCTCGCGAACGGATTGACCCTTCCGCAAAATTTCTGTTGCATTTGAAAGTAGAGACTCGCCTGATTACAACGGTATGCGTACTTTTCCCCTGGGCCGTTCTAGTTATTCGTTTCGAGCATCAGAACTGCGAAAATTTTGAGTTTCTCAAGCGTTTCTTACCTCCAAACTGGCATATCTCGCGAACGGGTTGACCAATCCGCAAAATTTCTGTTGTATTTGAAAGTAGAAACTCGCCCGATTACAACGGTATGCGCACTTTTCCCCTGGGTCGTTCTAGTTATTCGTTTCGAGCATAAAACTGCGAAAATTTTGAGTTTCTCAAGCGTTTCTTACCTCCAAACTGGCATATCTCGCGAACGGGTTGACCAATCCGCAAAATTACTGTTGTATTTGAAAGTAGAAACTCGCCCGATTACAACGGTATGCGCACTTTTCCCCTGGGTCGTTCTAGTTATTCGTTTCGAGCATAAAACTGCGAAAATTTTGAGTTTCTAAAGCGTTTCTTATCTCCAAACTGCCATATCTCGCGAACGAATCGATCAATCCGCAAAATTTCTGTTGGATCTGAAAGTAGAAACTCGCCCTATTACAACGGTATGCGCACTTTTCCCCTAGGCCGTTCTAGTTATTCTTTTCGAGCATCAGAAGTGCGAAAATTTTGAGTTTCTCAAGCGTTTCTTACATCCAAACGGCCATATCTCGCGAACGGATTGACCAATCCGCATAATTTCTGTTGCATCTGAAAGTAGAAACTCGCCCGATTACAACGGTATGTATAGTTTTCCCCTAGGCTGTTCCAGTTATTCGTTTCGAGCATCAGAACTGCGAAAATTTTGAGTTCATCAAGCGCTTCTTACCTCCAAACTGCCATATCTCGCGAACGGATTGACCAATCCGCAAAATTTCTGTTGCATTTGAAAGTAGAAACTCGCCTAATTACAACGGTATGTGTAGTTTTCCCCTAGACCGTTCCAGTTATTCGTTTCGAGCCACAGAACTGCGAAAATTTTGAGTTTCTCAAGCGTTTCTTACATCCAAACTGCCATATCTCGCGAACGGATTGACCAATCCGCAAAATTTCTGTTGCATTTGAAAGTAGAAACTCGCCCAATTACAACGGTATGCGCACTTTTCCCCTGGACGGTTCTAGTTATTCGTTTCGAGCATAAAACTCCGAAAATTTTGAGTTTCTAAAGCGTTTCTTATCTCCAAACTGCCATATCTCGCGAACGGATTGATCAATCCGCAAAATTTCTGTTGCATCTGAAAGTAGAAACTCGCCCGATTACAACGGTATGTGTAGTTTTCCCCTAGGCCGTTCCAGTTATTCGTTTCGATCAACAGAACTGCGAAAATTTTGAGTTTCTAAAGCGTTTCTTATCTCCAAACTGCCATATCTCGCGAACGGATCGATCGATCCGCAAAATTTCTGTTGCATCTGAAAGTAGAAACTCGCCCGATTACAACGGTATGCGCACTTTTCCCCTAGCCCGTTCTAGTTATTCGTTTCGAGCATCAGAACTGCGAAAATTTTGAGTTTCTCAAGCGTTTCTTACATCCAAACGGCCATATCTCGCGAACGGATTGACCAATCCGCATGATTTCTGTTGCATCTGAAAGTAGAAACTCGCCCGATTACAACGGTATGCGTACTTCTCCCCTAGGCCGTTCTAGTCATACGTTTCGAGCATAAAACTGCGAAAATTTTGAGTTTCTAAAGCGTTTCTTATATCCAAACTGCCATATCTCGCGAACAGATTGATCAATCCGCAAAATTTCTGTTGCATCTGAAAGTAGAAACTCGCCCGATTACAACGGTATGCGCACTCTTCCCCTAGCCCGTTCTAGTTATTCGTTTCGAGCATCAGAACTGCGAAAATTTTGAGATTCTCAAGCGTTTCTTACATCCAAACGGCCATATCTCGCGAACGGATTGACCAATCCGCATAATTTCTCTTGCATTTGAAAGTAGAAACTAGCCCGATTACAACGGTATGCGTACTTCTCCCCTAGGCCGTTCTATTCATTCGTTTCGAGCATCAGAACTGCGAAAATTTTGAGTTTCTCAAGCGTTTCTTACCTCCAAACTGACATATCTCGCGAACGGATTGACCAATCCGCAAAATTTCTGTTGCATCTGAAAGTAGAAACTCGCCCGATTACAACGGTATGCGTACTTCTCCCCTAGGCCGTTCTAGTCATTCGTTTCGAGCATCAGAACTGCGAAAATTTTGAGTTTCTCAAGCGTTTCTTACCTCCAAACTGCCATATCTCGCGAACGGATTGACCAATCCGCAAAATTTCTGTTGCTTCTGAAAGTAGAAACTCGCCCGATTACAACGGTATGCGTACTTCTCCCCTAGGCCGTTCTAGTCATACGTTTCGAGCATAAAACTGCGAAAATTTTGAGTTTCTAAAGCGTTTCTTATATCCAAACTGCCATATCTCGCGAACAGATTGATCAATCCGCAAAATTTCTGTTGCATCTGAAAGTAGAAACTCGCCCGATTACAACGGTATGCGCACTCTTCCCCTAGCCCGTTCTAGTTATTCGTTTCGAGCATCAGAACTGCGAAAATTTTGAGATTCTCAAGCGTTTCTTACCTCCAAACTGCCATATCTCGCGAACGGATTGACCAATCCGCAAAATTTCTGTTGCTTCTGAAAGTAGAAACTCGCCCGATTACAACGGTATGCGCACTTTTCCCCTAGGCCGTTCTAGTTATTCGTTTCGAGCATCAGAACTGCGAAAATTTTGAGTTTCTCAAGCGTTTCTTACATCCAAACGGCCATATCTCGCGAACGGATTGACCAATCCGCAAAATTTCTCTTGCATTTGAAAGTAGAAACTACCCCGATTACAACGGTATGCGTACTTCTCCCCTAGGCCGTTCTAGTCATTCGTTTCGAGCATCAGAACTGCGAAAATTTTGAGTTTCTCAAGCGTTTCTTACCTCCAAACTGCCATATCTCGCGAACGGATTGACCAATCCGCAAAATTTCCGTTGCTTCTGAAAGTAGAAACTCGCCCGATTACAACGGTATGCGCACTTTTCCCCTAGCCCGTTCTAGTTATTCGTTTCGAGCATCAGAACTGCGAAAATTTTGAGTTTCTCAAGCGTTTCTTACATCCAAACGGCCATATCTCGCGAACGGATTGACCAATCCGCATAATTTCTCTTGCATTTGAAAGTAGAAACTAGCCCGATTACAACGGTATGCGTACTTCTCCCCTAGGCCGTTCTAGTCATTCGTTTCGAGCATCAGAACTGCGAAAATTTTGAGTTTCTCAAGCGTTTCTTACCTCCAAACTGCCATATCTCGCGAACGGATTGACCAATCCGCAAAATTTCTGTTGCTTCTGAAAGTAGAAACTCGCCCGATTACAACGGTATGCGTACTTCTCCCCTAGGCCGTTCTATTCATTCGTTTCGAGCATCAGAACTGCGAAAATTTTGAGTTTCTCAAGCGTTTCTTACCTCCAAACTGACATATCTCGCGAACGGATTGACCAATCCGCAAAATTTCTGTTGCATCTGAAAGTAGAAACTCGCCCGATTACAACGGTATGCGAACTTTTCCCCTAGGCCGTTCTAGTTATTCGTTTCGAGCATCAGAACTGCGAAAATTTTGAGTTTCTCAAGCGTTTCTTACATCCAAACGGCCATATCTCGCGAACGGATTGACCAATCCGCATAATTTCTCTTGCATTTGAAAGTAGAAACTCGCCCGATTACAACGGTATGCGTACTTCTCCCCTAGGCCGTTCTAGTCATTCGTTTCGAGCATCAGAACTGCGAAAATTTTGAGTTTCTCAAGCGTTTCTTACCTCCAAACTGCCATATCTCGCGAACGGATTGACCAATCCGCAAAATTTCTGTTGCTTCTGAAAGTAGAAACTCGCCCGATTACAACGGTATGCGCACTTTTCCCCTAGCCCGTTCTAGTTATTGGTTTCGAGCATCAGAACTGCGAAAATTTTGAGTTTCTCTAGCGTTTCTTACATCCAAACGGCCATATCTCGCGAACGGATTGACCAATCCGCATGATTTCTGTTGCATCTGAAAGTAGAAACTCGCCCGATTACAACGGTATGCGTACTTCTCCCCTAGACCGTTCCAGTTATTCGTTTCGAGCACCAGAACTGCGAAAATTTTGAGTTTCTCAAGCGTTTCTTACATCCAAACGGCCATATCTCGCGAACGGATTGACCAATCCGCAAAATTTCTCTTGCATTTGAAAGTAGAAACTAGCCCGATTACAACGGTATGCGTACTTCTCCCCTAGGCCGTTCTAGTCATTCGTTTCGAGCATCAGAACTGCGAAAATTTTGAGTTTCTCAAGCGTTTCTTACCTCCAAACTGCCATATCTCGCGAACGGATTGACCAATCCGCAAAATTTCTGTTGCTTCTGAAAGTAGAAACTCGCCCGATTACAAGGGTATGCGCACTTTTCCCCTAGGCCGTTCTAGTTATTCGTTTCGAGCATCAGAACTGCGAAAATTTTGAGTTTCTCAAGCGTTTTTTACATCCAAACGGCCATATCTCGCGAACGGATTGACCAATCCGCAAAATTTCTCTTGCATTTGAAAGTAGAAACTAGCCCGATTACAACGGTATGCGTACTTCTCCCCTAGGCCGTTCTAGTCATTCGTTTCGAGCATCAGAACTGCGAAAATTTTGAGTTTCTCAAGCGTTTCTTACATCCAAACGGCCATATCTCGCGAACGGATTGACCAATCCGCATGATTTCTGTTGCATCTGAAAGTAGAAACTCGCCCGATTACAACGGTATGCGTACTTCTCCCCTAGGCCGTTCTGGTCATTCGCTTCGAGCATCAGAACTGCGAAAATTTTGAGTTTCTCAAGCGTTTCTTACCTTCAAACTGCCATATCTCGCGAACGGATTGACCAATCCGCAAAATTTCTGTTGCATTTGAAAGTAGAAACTCGCCCGATTACAACGGTATGCGTACTTCTCCCCTAGGCCGTTCTAGTCATTCGTTTCGAGCATCAGAACTGCGAAAATTTTGAGTTTCTCAAGCGTTTCTTACCTCCAAACTGCCATATCTCGCGAACGGATTGACCAATCCGCAAAATTTCTGTTGCTTCTGAAAGTAGAAACTCGCCCGATTACAAGGGTATGCGCACTTTTCCCCTAGGCCGTTCTAGTTATTCGTTTCGAGCATCAGAACTGCGAAAATTTTGAGTTTCTCAAGCGTTTTTTACATCCAAACGGCCATATCTCGCGAACGGATTGACCAATCCGCAAAATTTCTCTTGCATTTGAAAGTAGAAACTAGCCCGATTACAACGGTATGCGTACTTCTCCCCTAGGCCGTTCTAGTCATTCGTTTCGAGCATCAGAACTGCGAAAATTTTGAGTTTCTCAAGCGTTTCTTACCTCCAAACTGCCATATCTCGCGAACGGATTGACCAATCCGCAAAATTTCTGTTGCTTCTGAAAGTAGAAACTCGCCCGATTACAACGGTATGCGCACTTTTCCCCTAGCCCGTTCTAGTTATTGGTTTCGAGCATCAGAACTGCGAAAATTTTGAGTTTCTCAAGCGTTTCTTACATCCAAACGGCCATATCTCGCGAACGGATTGACCAATCCGCATGATTTCTGTTGCATCTGAAAGTAGAAACTCGCCCGATTACAACGGTATGCGTACTTCTCCCCTAGACCGTTCCAGTTATTCGTTTCGAGCACCAGAACTGCGAAAATTTTGAGTTTCTCAAGCGTTTCTTACATCCAAACGGCCATATCTCGCGAACGGATTGACCAATCCGCAAAATTTCTCTTGCATTTGAAAGTAGAAACTAGCCCGATTACAACGGTATGCGTACTTCTCCCCTAGGCCGTTCTAGTCATTCGTTTCGAGCATCAGAACTGCGAAAATTTTGAGTTTCTCAAGCGTTTCTTACCTCCAAACTGCCATATCTCGCGAACGGATTGACCAATCCGCAAAATTTCTGTTGCTTCTGAAAGTAGAAACTCGCCCGATTACAACGGTATGCGCACTTTTCCCCTGGGCGGTTCTAGTTATTCGTTTCAAGCATAAAACTCCGAAAATTTTGAGTTTCTAAAGCGTTTCTTATCTCCAAACTGCCATATCTCGCGAACGGATCAATCAATCCGCAAAATTTCTGTTGCATCTGAAAGTAGAAACTCGCCCGATTACAACGGTATGCGCACTTTTCCCCTAGCCCGTTCTAGTTATTGGTTTCGAGCATCAGAACTGCGAAAATTTTGAGTTTCTCAAGCGTTTCTTACATCCAAACGGCCATATCTCGCGAACGGATTGACCAATCCGCATGATTTCTGTTGCATCTGAAAGTAGAAACTCGCCCGATTACAACGGTATGCGTACTTCTCCCCTAGGCCGTTCTAGTCATTCGCTTCGAGCATCAGAACTGCGAAAATTTTGAGTTTCTCAAGCGTTTCTTACCTTCAAACTGCCATATCTCGCGAACGGATTGACCAATCCGCAAAATTTCTGTTGCATTTGAAAGTAGAAACTCGCCCGATTACAACGGTATGCGTACTTCTCCCCTAGGCCGTTCTAGTCATTCGTTTCGAGCATCAGAACTGCGAAAATTTTGAGTTTCTCAAGCGTTTCTTACATCCAAACGACCATATCTCGCGAACGGATTGACCAATCCGCATAATTTCTGTTGCATCTGAAAGTAGAAACTCGCCCGATTACAACGGTATGTGTAGTTTTCCCCTAGGCCGTTCCAGTTATTCGTTTCGAGCATCAGAACTGCGAAAATTTTGAGTTTCTCAAGCGTTTCTTACCTCCAAACTGCCATATCTCGCGAACGGATTGACCAATCCGCAAAATTTCTGTTGCTTCTGAAAGTAGAAACTCGCCCGATTACAACGGTATGCGCACTTTTCCCCTAGCCCGTTCTAGTTATTGGTTTCGAGCATCAGAACTGCGAAAATTTTGAGTTTCTCAAGCGTTTCTTACATCCAAACGGCCATATCTCGCGAACGGATTGACCACTCCGCATGATTTCTGTTGCATCTGAAAGTAGAAACTCGCCCGATTACAACGGTATGCGTACTTCTCCCCTAGACCGTTCCAGTTATTCGTTTCGAGCACCAGAACTGCGAAAATTTTGAGTTTCTCAAGCGTTTCTTACATCCAAACGGCCATATCTCGCGAACGGATTGACCAATCCGCAAAATTTCTCTTGCATTTGAAAGTAGAAACTAGCCCGATTACAACGGTATGCGTACTTCTCCCCTAGGCCGTTCTAGTCATTCGTTTCGAGCATCAGAACTGCGAAAATTTTGAGTTTCTCAAGCGTTTCTTACCTCCAAACTGCCATATCTCGCGAACGGATTGACCAATCCGCAAAATTTCTGTTGCTTCTGAAAGTAGAAACTCGCCCGATTACAACGGTATGCGCACTTTTCCCCTGGGCGGTTCTAGTTATTCGTTTCGAGCATAAAACTCCGAAAATTTTGAGTTTCTAAAGCGTTTCTTATCTCCAAACTGCCATATCTCGCGAACGGATCAATCAATCCGCAAAATTTCTGTTGCATCTGAAAGTAGAAACTCGCCCGATTACAACGGTATGCGCACTTTTCCCCTAGCCCGTTCTAGTTATTGGTTTCGAGCATCAGAACTGCGAAAATTTTGAGTTTCTCAAGCGTTTCTTACATCCAAACGGCCATATCTCGCGAACGGATTGACCAATCCGCATGATTTCTGTTGCATCTGAAAGTAGAAACTCGCCCGATTACAACGGTATGCGTACTTCTCCCCTAGGCCGTTCTAGTCATTCGCTTCGAGCATCAGAACTGCGAAAATTTTGAGTTTCTCAAGCGTTTCTTACCTTCAAACTGCCATATCTCGCGAACGGATTGACCAATCCGCAAAATTTCTGTTGCATTTGAAAGTAGAAACTCGCCCGATTACAACGGTATGCGTACTTCTCCCCTAGGCCGTTCTAGTCATTCGTTTCGAGCATCAGAACTGCGAAAATTTTGAGTTTCTCAAGCGTTTCTTACATCCAAACGACCATATCTCGCGAACGGATTGACCAATCCGCAAAATTTCTCTTGCATTTGAAAGTAGAAACTAGCCCGATTACAACGGTATGCGTACTTCTCCCCTAGGCCGTTCTAGTCATTCGTTTCGAGCATCAGAACTGCGAAAATTTTGAGTTTCTCAAGCGTTTCTTACCTCCAAACTGCCATATCTCGCGAACGGATTGACCAATCCGCAAAATTTCTGTTGCTTCTGAAAGTAGAAACTCGCCCGATTACAACGGTATGCGCACTTTTCCCCTGGGCGGTTCTAGTTATTCGTTTCGAGCATAAAACTCCGAAAATTTTGAGTTTCTAAAGCGTTTCTTATCTCCAAACTGCCATATCTCGCGAACGGATCAATCAATCCGCAAAATTTCTGTTGCATCTGAAAGTAGAAACTCGCCCGATTACAACGGTATGCGCACTTTTCCCCTAGCCCGTTCTAGTTATTGGTTTCGAGCATCAGAACTGCGAAAATTTTGAGTTTCTCAAGCGTTTCTTACATCCAAACGGCCATATCTCGCGAACGGATTGACCAATCCGCATGATTTCTGTTGCATCTGAAAGTAGAAACTCGCCCGATTACAACGGTATGCGTACTTCTCCCCTAGGCCGTTCTAGTCATTCGCTTCGAGCATCAGAACTGCGAAAATTTTGAGTTTCTCAAGCGTTTCTTACCTTCAAACTGCCATATCTCGCGAACGGATTGACCAATCCGCAAAATTTCTGTTGCATTTGAAAGTAGAAACTCGCCCGATTACAACGGTATGCGTACTTCTCCCCTAGGCCGTTCTAGTCATTCGTTTCGAGCATCAGAACTGCGAAAATTTTGAGTTTCTCAAGCGTTTCTTACATCCAAACGACCATATCTCGCGAACGGATTGACCAATCCGCATAATTTCTGTTGCATCTGAAAGTAGAAACTCGCCCGATTACAACGGTATGTGTAGTTTTCCCCTAGGCCGTTCCAGTTATTCGTTTCGAGCATCAGAACTGCGAAAATTTTGAGTTTCTCAAGCGTTTCTTACCTCCAAACTGCCATATCTCGCGAACGGATTGACCAATCCGCAAAATTTCTGTTGCTTCTGAAAGTAGAAACTCGCCCGATTACAACGGTATGCGCACTTTTCCCCTAGCCCGTTCTAGTTATTGGTTTCGAGCATCAGAACTGCGAAAATTTTGAGTTTCTCAAGCGTTTCTTACATCCAAACGGCCATATCTCGCGAACGGATTGACCAATCCGCATGATTTCTGTTGCATCTGAAAGTAGAAACTCGCCCGATTACAACGGTAGGCGTACTTCTCCCCTAGACCGTTCCAGTTATTCGTTTCGAGCACCAGAACTGCGAAAATTTTGAGTTTCTCAAGCGTTTCTTACATCCAAACGGCCATATCTCGCGAACGGATTGACCAATCCGCAAAATTTCTCTTGCATTTGAAAGTAGAAACTAGCCCGATTAAAACGGTATGCGTACTTCTCCCCTAGGCCGTTCTAGTCATTCGTTTCGAGCATCAGAACTGCGAAAATTTTGAGTTTCTCAAGCGTTTCTTACCTCCAAACTGCCATATCTCGCGAACGGATTGACCAATCCGCAAAATTTCTGTTGCTTCTGAAAGTAGAAACTCGCCCGATTACAAGGGTATGCGCACTTTTCCCCTAGGCCGTTCTAGTTATTCGTTTCGAGCATCAGAACTGCGAAAATTTTGAGTTTCTCAAGCGTTTTTTACATCCAAACGGCCATATCTCGCGAACGGATTGACCAATCCGCAAAATTTCTCTTGCATTTGAAAGTAGAAACTAGCCCGATTACAACGGTATGCGTACTTCTCCCCTAGGCCGTTCTAGTCATTCGTTTCGAGCATCAGAACTGCGAAAATTTTGAGTTTCTCAAGCGTTTCTTACCTCCAAACTGCCATATCTCGCGAACGGATTGACCAATCCGCAAAATTTCTGTTGCTTCTGAAAGTAGAAACTCGCCCGATTACAACGGTATGCGCACTTTTCCCCTAGCCCGTTCTAGTTATTGGTTTCGAGCATCAGAACTGCGAAAATTTTGAGTTTCTCAAGCGTTTCTTACATCCAAACGGCCATATCTCGCGAACGGATTGACCAATCCGCATGATTTCTGTTGCATCTGAAAGTAGAAACTCGCCCGATTACAACGGTATGCGTACTTCTCCCCTAGACCGTTCCAGTTATTCGTTTCGAGCACCAGAACTGCGAAAATTTTGAGTTTCTCAAGCGTTTCTTACATCCAAACGGCCATATCTCGCGAACGGATTGACCAATCCGCAAAATTTCTCTTGCATTTGAAAGTAGAAACTAGCCCGATTACAACGGTATGCGTACTTCTCCCCTAGGCCGTTCTAGTCATTCGTTTCGAGCATCAGAACTGCGAAAATTTTGAGTTTCTCAAGCGTTTCTTACCTCCAAACTGCCATATCTCGCGAACGGATTGACCAATCCGCAAAATTTCTGTTGCTTCTGAAAGTAGAAACTCGCCCGATTACAACGGTATGCGCACTTTTCCCCTGGGCGGTTCTAGTTATTCGTTTCAAGCATAAAACTCCGAAAATTTTGAGTTTCTAAAGCGTTTCTTATCTCCAAACTGCCATATCTCGCGAACGGATCAATCAATCCGCAAAATTTCTGTTGCATCTGAAAGTAGAAACTCGCCCGATTACAACGGTATGCGCACTTTTCCCCTAGCCCGTTCTAGTTATTGGTTTCGAGCATCAGAACTGCGAAAATTTTGAGTTTCTCAAGCGTTTCTTACATCCAAACGGCCATATCTCGCGAACGGATTGACCAATCCGCATGATTTCTGTTGCATCTGAAAGTAGAAACTCGCCCGATTACAACGGTATGCGTACTTCTCCCCTAGGCCGTTCTAGTCATTCGCTTCGAGCATCAGAACTGCGAAAATTTTGAGTTTCTCAAGCGTTTCTTACCTTCAAACTGCCATATCTCGCGAACGGATTGACCAATCCGCAAAATTTCTGTTGCATTTGAAAGTAGAAACTCGCCCGATTACAACGGTATGCGTACTTCTCCCCTAGGCCGTTCTAGTCATTCGTTTCGAGCATCAGAACTGCGAAAATTTTGAGTTTCTCAAGCGTTTCTTACATCCAAACGACCATATCTCGCGAACGGATTGACCAATCCGCATAATTTCTGTTGCATCTGAAAGTAGAAACTCGCCCGATTACAACGGTATGTGTAGTTTTCCCCTAGGCCGTTCCAGTTATTCGTTTCGAGCATCAGAACTGCGAAAATTTTGAGTTTCTCAAGCGTTTCTTACCTCCAAACTGCCATATCTCGCGAACGGATTGACCAATCCGCAAAATTTCTGTTGCTTCTGAAAGTAGAAACTCGCCCGATTACAACGGTATGCGCACTTTTCCCCTAGCCCGTTCTAGTTATTGGTTTCGAGCATCAGAACTGCGAAAATTTTGAGTTTCTCAAGCGTTTCTTACATCCAAACGGCCATATCTCGCGAACGGATTGACCACTCCGCATGATTTCTGTTGCATCTGAAAGTAGAAACTCGCCCGATTACAACGGTATGCGTACTTCTCCCCTAGACCGTTCCAGTTATTCGTTTCGAGCACCAGAACTGCGAAAATTTTGAGTTTCTCAAGCGTTTCTTACATCCAAACGGCCATATCTCGCGAACGGATTGACCAATCCGCAAAATTTCTCTTGCATTTGAAAGTAGAAACTAGCCCGATTACAACGGTATGCGTACTTCTCCCCTAGGCCGTTCTAGTCATTCGTTTCGAGCATCAGAACTGCGAAAATTTTGAGTTTCTCAAGCGTTTCTTACCTCCAAACTGCCATATCTCGCGAACGGATTGACCAATCCGCAAAATTTCTGTTGCTTCTGAAAGTAGAAACTCGCCCGATTACAACGGTATGCGCACTTTTCCCCTGGGCGGTTCTAGTTATTCGTTTCGAGCATAAAACTCCGAAAATTTTGAGTTTCTAAAGCGTTTCTTATCTCCAAACTGCCATATCTCGCGAACGGATCAATCAATCCGCAAAATTTCTGTTGCATCTGAAAGTAGAAACTCGCCCGATTACAACGGTATGCGCACTTTTCCCCTAGCCCGTTCTAGTTATTGGTTTCGAGCATCAGAACTGCGAAAATTTTGAGTTTCTCAAGCGTTTCTTACATCCAAACGGCCATATCTCGCGAACGGATTGACCAATCCGCATGATTTCTGTTGCATCTGAAAGTAGAAACTCGCCCGATTACAACGGTATGCGTACTTCTCCCCTAGGCCGTTCTAGTCATTCGCTTCGAGCATCAGAACTGCGAAAATTTTGAGTTTCTCAAGCGTTTCTTACCTTCAAACTGCCATATCTCGCGAACGGATTGACCAATCCGCAAAATTTCTGTTGCATTTGAAAGTAGAAACTCGCCCGATTACAACGGTATGCGTACTTCTCCCCTAGGCCGTTCTAGTCATTCGTTTCGAGCATCAGAACTGCGAAAATTTTGAGTTTCTCAAGCGTTTCTTACATCCAAACGACCATATCTCGCGAACGGATTGACCAATCCGCATAATTTCTGTTGCATCTGAAAGTAGAAACTCGCCCGATTACAACGGTATGTGTAGTTTTCCCCTAGGCCGTTCCAGTTATTCGTTTCGAGCATCAGAACTGCGAAAATTTTGAGTTTCTCAAGCGTTTCTTACCTCCAAACTGCCATATCTCGCGAACGGATTGACCAATCCGCAAAATTTCTGTTGCTTCTGAAAGTAGAAACTCGCCCGATTACAACGGTATGCGCACTTTTCCCCTAGCCCGTTCTAGTTATTGGTTTCGAGCATCAGAACTGCGAAAATTTTGAGTTTCTCAAGCGTTTCTTACATCCAAACGGCCATATCTCGCGAACGGATTGACCAATCCGCATGATTTCTGTTGCATCTGAAAGTAGAAACTCGCCCGATTACAACGGTAGGCGTACTTCTCCCCTAGACCGTTCCAGTTATTCGTTTCGAGCACCAGAACTGCGAAAATTTTGAGTTTCTCAAGCGTTTCTTACATCCAAACGGCCATATCTCGCGAACGGATTGACCAATCCGCAAAATTTCTCTTGCATTTGAAAGTAGAAACTAGCCCGATTAAAACGGTATGCGTACTTCTCCCCTAGGCCGTTCTAGTCATTCGTTTCGAGCATCAGAACTGCGAAAATTTTGAGTTTCTCAAGCGTTTCTTACCTCCAAACTGCCATATCTCGCGAACGGATTGACCAATCCGCAAAATTTCTGTTGCTTCTGAAAGTAGAAACTCGCCCGATTACAAGGGTATGCGCACTTTTCCCCTAGGCCGTTCTAGTTATTCGTTTCGAGCATCAGAACTGCGAAAATTTTGAGTTTCTCAAGCGTTTTTTACATCCAAACGGCCATATCTCGCGAACGGATTGACCAATCCGCAAAATTTCTCTTGCATTTGAAAGTAGAAACTAGCCCGATTACAACGGTATGCGTACTTCTCCCCTAGGCCGTTCTAGTCATTCGTTTCGAGCATCAGAACTGCGAAAATTTTGAGTTTCTCAAGCGTTTCTTACCTCCAAACTGCCATATCTCGCGAACGGATTGACCAATCCGCAAAATTTCTGTTGCTTCTGAAAGTAGAAACTCGCCCGATTACAACGGTATGCGCACTTTTCCCCTAGCCCGTTCTAGTTATTGGTTTCGAGCATCAGAACTGCGAAAATTTTGAGTTTCTCAAGCGTTTCTTACATCCAAACGGCCATATCTCGCGAACGGATTGACCAATCCGCATGATTTCTGTTGCATCTGAAAGTAGAAACTCGCCCGATTACAACGGTATGCGTACTTCTCCCCTAGACCGTTCCAGTTATTCGTTTCGAGCACCAGAACTGCGAAAATTTTGAGTTTCTCAAGCGTTTCTTACATCCAAACGGCCATATCTCGCGAACGGATTGACCAATCCGCAAAATTTCTCTTGCATTTGAAAGTAGAAACTAGCCCGATTACAACGGTATGCGTACTTCTCCCCTAGGCCGTTCTAGTCATTCGTTTCGAGCATCAGAACTGCGAAAATTTTGAGTTTCTCAAGCGTTTCTTACATCCAAACGGCCATATCTCGCGAACGGATTGACCAATCCGCATGATTTCTGTTGCTTCTGAAAGTAGAAACTCGCCCGATTACAACGGTATGCGCACTTTTCCCCTGTGCGGTTCTAGTTATTCGTTTCGAGCATAAAACTCCGAAAATTTTGAGTTTCTAAAGCGTTTCTTATCTCCAAACTGCCATATCTCGCGAACGGATCGATCAATCCGCAAAATTTCTGTTGCATCTGAAAGTAGAAACTCGCCCGATTACAACGGTATGCGCACTTTTCCCCTATCCCGTTCCAGTTATTGGTTTCGAGCATCAGAACTGCGAAAATTTTGAGTTTCTCAAGCGTTTCTTACATCCAAACGGCCATATCTCGCGAACGGATTGACCAATCCGCATGATTTCTGTTGCATCTGAAAGTAGAAACTCGCCCGATTACAACGGTATGCGTACTTCTCCCCTAGGCCGTTCTAGTCATTCGCTTCGAGCATCAGAACTGCGAAAATTTTGAGTTTCTCAAGCGTTTCTTACCTCCAAACTGCCATATCTCGCGAACGGATTGACCAATCCGCAAAATTTCTGTTGCATTTGAAAGTAGAAACTCGCCCGATTACAACGGTATGCGTACTTCTCCCCTAGACCGTTCCAGTTATTCGTTTCGAGCACCAGAACTGCGAAAATTTTGAGTTTCTCAAGCGTTTCTTACATCCAAACGGCCATATCTCGCGAACGGATTGACCAATCCGCAAAATTTCTCTTGCATTTGAAAGTAGAAACTAGCCCGATTACAACGGTATGCGTACTTCTCCCCTAGGCCGTTCTAGTCATTCGTTTCGAGCATCAGAACTGCGAAAATTTTGAGTTTCTCAAGCGTTTCTTACATCCAAACGACCATATCTCGCGAACGGATTGACCAATCCGCATAATTTCTGTTGCATCTGAAAGTAGAAACTCGCCCGATTACAACGGTATGTGTAGTTTTCCCCTAGGCCGTTCCAGTTATTCGTTTCGAGCATCAGAACTGCGAAAATTTTGAGTTTCTCAAGCGTTTCTTACCTCCAAACTGCCATATCTCGCGAACGGATTGACCAATCCGCAAAATTTCTGTTGCTTCTGAAAGTAGAAACTCGCCCGATTACAACGGTATGCGCACTTTTCCCCTAGCCCGTTCTAGTTATTGGTTTCGAGCATCAGAACTGCGAAAATTTTGAGTTTCTCAAGCGTTTCTTACATCCAAACGGCCATATCTCGCGAACGGATTGACCAATCCGCATGATTTCTGTTGCATCTGAAAGTAGAAACTCGCCCGATTACAACGGTATGCGTACTTCTCCCCTAGACCGTTCCAGTTATTCGTTTCGAGCACCAGAACTGCGAAAATTTTGAGTTTCTCAAGCGTTTCTTACATCCAAACGGCCATATCTCGCGAACGGATTGACCAATCCGCAAAATTTCTCTTGCATTTGAAAGTAGAAACTAGCCCGATTAAAACGGTATGCGTACTTCTCCCCTAGGCCGTTCTAGTCATTCGTTTCGAGCATCAGAACTGCGAAAATTTTGAGTTTCTCAAGCGTTTCTTACCTCCAAACTGCCATATCTCGCGAACGGATTGACCAATCCGCAAAATTTCTGTTGCTTCTGAAAGTAGAAACTCGCCCGATTACAAGGGTATGCGCACTTTTCCCCTAGGCCGTTCTAGTTATTCGTTTCGAGCATCAGAACTGCGAAAATTTTGAGTTTCTCAAGCGTTTTTTACATCCAAACGGCCATATCTCGCGAACGGATTGACCAATCCGCAAAATTTCTCTTGCATTTGAAAGTAGAAACTAGCCCGATTACAACGGTATGCGTACTTCTCCCCTAGGCCGTTCTAGTCATTCGTTTCGAGCATCAGAACTGCGAAAATTTTGAGTTTCTCAAGCGTTTCTTACCTCCAAACTGCCATATCTCGCGAACGGATTGACCAATCCGCAAAATTTCTGTTGCTTCTGAAAGTAGAAACTCGCCCGATTACAACGGTATGCGCACTTTTCCCCTAGCCCGTTCTAGTTATTGGTTTCGAGCATCAGAACTGCGAAAATTTTGAGTTTCTCAAGCGTTTCTTACATCCAAACGGCCATATCTCGCGAACGGATTGACCAATCCGCATGATTTCTGTTGCATCTGAAAGTAGAAACTCGCCCGATTACAACGGTATGCGTACTTCTCCCCTAGACCGTTCCAGTTATTCGTTTCGAGCACCAGAACTGCGAAAATTTTGAGTTTCTCAAGCGTTTCTTACATCCAAACGGCCATATCTCGCGAACGGATTGACCAATCCGCAAAATTTCTCTTGCATTTGAAAGTAGAAACTAGCCCGATTACAACGGTATGCGTACTTCTCCCCTAGGCCGTTCTAGTCATTCGTTTCGAGCATCAGAACTGCGAAAATTTTGAGTTTCTCAAGCGTTTCTTACATCCAAACGGCCATATCTCGCGAACGGATTGACCAATCCGCATGATTTCTGTTGCTTCTGAAAGTAGAAACTCGCCCGATTACAACGGTATGCGCACTTTTCCCCTGTGCGGTTCTAGTTATTCGTTTCGAGCATAAAACTCCGAAAATTTTGAGTTTCTAAAGCGTTTCTTATCTCCAAACTGCCATATCTCGCGAACGGATCGATCAATCCGCAAAATTTCTGTTGCATCTGAAAGTAGAAACTCGCCCGATTACAACGGTATGCGCACTTTTCCCCTATCCCGTTCCAGTTATTGGTTTCGAGCATCAGAACTGCGAAAATTTTGAGTTTCTCAAGCGTTTCTTACATCCAAACGGCCATATCTCGCGAACGGATTGACCAATCCGCATGATTTCTGTTGCATCTGAAAGTAGAAACTCGCCCGATTACAACGGTATGCGTACTTCTCCCCTAGGCCGTTCTAGTCATTCGCTTCGAGCATCAGAACTGCGAAAATTTTGAGTTTCTCAAGCGTTTCTTACCTCCAAACTGCCATATCTCGCGAACGGATTGACCAATCCGCAAAATTTCTGTTGCATTTGAAAGTAGAAACTCGCCCGATTACAACGGTATGCGTACTTCTCCCCTAGACCGTTCCAGTTATTCGTTTCGAGCACCAGAACTGCGAAAATTTTGAGTTTCTCAAGCGTTTCTTACATCCAAACGGCCATATCTCGCGAACGGATTGACCAATCCGCAAAATTTCTCTTGCATTTGAAAGTAGAAACTAGCCCGATTACAACGGTATGCGTACTTCTCCCCTAGGCCGTTCTAGTCATTCGTTTCGAGCATCAGAACTGCGAAAATTTTGAGTTTCTCAAGCGTTTCTTACCTCCAAACTGCCATATCTCGCGAACGGATTGACCAATCCGCAAAATTTCTGTTGCTTCTGAAAGTAGAAACTCGCCCGATTACAACGGTATGCGCACTTTTCCCCTGGGCGGTTCTAGTTATTCGTTTCGAGCATAAAACTCCGAAAATTTTGAGTTTCTAAAGCGTTTCTTATCTCCAAACTGCCATATCTCGCGAACGGATCAATCAATCCGCAAAATTTCTGTTGCATCTGAAAGTAGAAACTCGCCCGATTACAAAGGTATGCGCACTTTTCCCCTAGCCCGTTCTAGTTATTGGTTTCGAGCATCAGAACTGCGAAAATTTTGAGTTTCTCAAGCGTTTCTTACATCCAAACGGCCATATCTCGCGAACGGATTGACCAATCCGCATGATTTCTGTTGCATCTGAAAGTAGAAACTCGCCCGATTACAACGGTATGCGTACTTCTCCCCTAGGCCGTTCTAGTCATTCGCTTCGAGGATCAGAACTGCGAAAATTTTGAGTTTCTCAAGCGTTTCTTACCTTCAAACTGCCATATCTCGCGAACGGATTGACCAATCCGCAAAATTTCTGTTGCATTTGAAAGTAGAAACTCGCCCGATTACAACGGTATGCGTACTTCTCCCCTAGGCCGTTCTAGTCATTCGTTTCGAGCATCAGAACTGCGAAAATTTTGAGTTTCTCAAGCGTTTCTTACATCCAAACGACCATATCTCGCGAACGGATTGACCAATCCGCATAATTTCTGTTGCATCTGAAAGTAGAAACTCGCCCGATTACAACGGTATGCGTAGTTTTCCCCTAGGCCGTTCCAGTTATTCGTTTCGAGCATCAGAACTGCGAAAATTTTGAGTTTATCAAGCGCTTCTTACCTCCAAACTGCCATATCTCGCGAACGGATTGACCAATCCGCAAAATTTCTGTTGCATTTGAAATTAGAAACTCGCCTAATTACAACGGTATTTGTAGTTTTCCCCTAGGCCGTTCCAGTTATTCGTTTCGAGCAACAGAACTGCGAAAATTTTGAGCTTCTAAAGCGTTTCTTCTCTCCAAACTGCCATATCTCGCGAACGGATTGATCAATCCGCAAAATTACTGTTGCATCTGAGAGTAGAAACTCGCCCGATTACAACGGTATGTGTAGTTTTCCCCTAGGCCGTTCCAGTTATTCGTTTCGAGCAACAGAACTGCGAAAATTTTGAGCTTCTAAAGCGTTTCTTCTCTCCAAACTGCCATATCTCACGAACGGGTTGATCAATCCGCAAAATTTCTGTTGCATTTGAAAGTAGAAACTCGCCCGATTACAACGGTATGCGCACTATTCCTCTGGGCGGTTCTAGTTATTCGTTTCGAGCAGAAAACTCCGAAAATTTTGAGCTTCTAAAGCGTTTCTTATCTCTAAACTGCCATATCTCGCGAACGGATTGATCAATCCGCAAAATTTCTGTTGCATTTGAAAGTACAAACTCGCCCGATTACAACGGTATGCGCACTTCTCCCCTAGGCCGTTCTAGTCATTCGCTTCGAGCATCAGAACTGCGAAAATTTTGAGTTTCTCAAGCGTTTCTTACCTCCAAACTGCCATATCTCGCGAACGGATTGACCAATCCGCAAAATTTCTGTTGCATTTGAAAGTAGAAACTCGCCCGATTACAACGGTATGCGTACTTCTCCCCTAGACCGTTCCAGTTATTCGTTTCGAGCACCAGAACTGCGAAAATTTTGAGTTTCTCAAGCGTTTCTTACATCCAAACGGCCATATCTCGCGAACGGATTGACCAATCCGCAAAATTTCTCTTGCATTTGAAAGTAGAAACTAGCCCGATTACAACGGTATGCGTACTTCTCCCCTAGGCCGTTCTAGTCATTCGTTTCGAGCATCAGAACTGCGAAAATTTTGAGTTTCTCAAGCGTTTCTTACCTCCAAACTGCCATATCTCGCGAACGGATTGACCAATCCGCAAAATTTCTGTTGCTTCTGAAAGTAGAAACTCGCCCGATTACAACGGTATGCGCACTTTTCCCCTGGGCGGTTCTAGTTATTCGTTTCGAGCATAAAACTCCGAAAATTTTGAGTTTCTAAAGCGTTTCCTATCTCCAAACTGCCATATCTCGCGAACGGATCAATCAATCCGCAAAATTTCTGTTGCATCTGAAAGTAGAAACTCGCCCGATTACAACGGTATGCGTACTTCTCCCCTAGGCCGTTCTAGTCATTCGCTTCGAGCATCAGAACTGCGAAAATTTTGAGTTTCTCAAGCGTTTCTTACCTTCAAACTGCCATATCTCGCGAACGGATTGACCAATCCGCAAAATTTCTGTTGCATTTGAAAGTAGAAACTCGCCCGATTACAACGGTATGCGTACTTCTCCCCTAGGCCGTTCTAGTCATTCGTTTCGAGCATCAGAACTGCGAAAATTTTGAGTTTCTCAAGCGTTTCTTACATCCAAACGACCATATCTCGCGAACGGATTGACCAATCCGCATAATTTCTGTTGCATCTGAAAGTAGAAACTCGCCCGATTACAACGGTATGTGTAGTTTTCCCCTAGGCCGTTCCAGTTATTCGTTTCGAGCATCAGAACTGCGAAAATTTTGAGTTTATCAAGCGCTTCTTACCTCCAAACTGCCATATCTCGCGAACGGATTGACCAATCCGCAAAATTTCTGTTGCATTTGAAATTAGAAACTCGCCTAATTACAACGGTATTTGTAGTTTTCCCCTAGACCGTTCCAGTTATTCGTTTCGAGCCACAGAACTGCGAAAATTTTGAGTTTCTCAAGCGTTTCTTACATCCAAACTGCCATATCTCGCGAACGGATTGACCAATCCGCAAAATTTCTGTTGCATTTGAAAGTAGAAACTCGCCCAATTACAACGGTATGCGCACTTTTCCCCTGGGCCGTTCTAGTTATTCGTTTCGAGCATAAAACTCCGAAAATTTTGAGTTTCTAAAGCGTTTCTTATCTCCAAACTGCCATATCTCGCGAACGGATTGATCAATCCGCAAAATTACTGTTGCATCTGAGAGTAGAAACTCGCCCGATTACAACGGTATGTGTAGTTTTCCCCTAGGCCGTTCCAGTTATTCGTTTCGAGCAACAGAACTGCGAAAATTTTGAGCTTCTAAAGCGTTTCTTCTCTCCAAACTGCCATATCTCACGAACGGGTTGATCAATCCGCAAAATTTCTGTTGCATTTGAAAGTAGAAACTCGCCCGATTACAACGGTATGCGCACTATTCCTCTGGGCGGTTCTAGTTATTCGTTTCGAGCAGAAAACTCCGAAAATTTTGAGCTTCTAAAGCGTTTCTTATCTCTAAACTGCCATATCTCGCGAACGGATTGATCAATCCGCAAAATTTCTGTTGCATTTGAAAGTACAAACTCGCCCGATTACAACGGTATGCGCACTTCTCCCCTAGGCCGTTCTAGTCATTCGCTTCGAGCATCAGAACTGCGAAAATTTTGAGTTTCTCAAGCGTTTCTTACCTCCAAACTGCCATATCTCGCGAACGGATTGACCAATCCGCAAAATTTCTGTTGCATTTGAAAGTAGAAACTCGCCCGATTACAACGGTATGCGTACTTCTCCCCTAGACCGTTCCAGTTATTCGTTTCGAGCACCAGAACTGCGAAAATTTTGAGTTTCTCAAGCGTTTCTTACATCCAAACGGCCATATCTCGCGAACGGATTGACCAATCCGCAAAATTTCTCTTGCATTTGAAAGTAGAAACTAGCCCGATTACAACGGTATGCGTACTTCTCCCCTAGGCCGTTCTAGTCATTCGTTTCGAGCATCAGAACTGCGAAAATTTTGAGTTTCTCAAGCGTTTCTTACCTCCAAACTGCCATATCTCGCGAACGGATTGACCAATCCGCAAAATTTCTGTTGCTTCTGAAAGTAGAAACTCGCCCGATTACAACGGTATGCGCACTTTTCCCCTGGGCGGTTCTAGTTATTCGTTTCGAGCATAAAACTCCGAAAATTTTGAGTTTCTAAAGCGTTTCCTATTTCCAAACTGCCATATCTCGCGAACGGATCAATCAATCCGCAAAATTTCTGTTGCATCTGAAAGTAGAAACTCGCCCGATTACAACGGTATGCGTACTTCTCCCCTAGGCCGTTCTAGTCATTCGCTTCGAGCATCAGAACTGCGAAAATTTTGAGTTTCTCAAGCGTTTCTTACCTTCAAACTGCCATATCTCGCGAACGGATTGACCAATCCGCAAAATTTCTGTTGCATTTGAAAGTAGAAACTCGCCCGATTACAACGGTATGCGTACTTCTCCCCTAGGCCGTTCTAGTCATTCGTTTCGAGCATCAGAACTGCGAAAATTTTGAGTTTCTCAAGCGTTTCTTACATCCAAACGACCATATCTCGCGAACGGATTGACCAATCCGCATAATTTCTGTTGCATCTGAAAGTAGAAACTCGCCCGATTACAACGGTATGTGTAGTTTTCCCCTAGGCCGTTCCAGTTATTCGTTTCGAGCATCAGAACTGCGAAAATTTTGAGTTTATCAAGCGCTTCTTACCTCCAAACTGCCATATCTCGCGAACGGATTGACCAATCCGCAAAATTTCTGTTGCATTTGAAATTAGAAACTCGCCTAATTACAACGGTATTTGTAGTTTTCCTCTAGACCGTTCCAGTTATTCGTTTCGAGCCACAGAACTGCGAAAATTTTGAGTTTCTCAAGCGTTTCTTACATCCAAACTGCCATATCTCGCGAACGGATTGACCAATCCGCAAAATTTCTGTTGCATTTGAAAGTAGAAACTCGCCCAATTACAACGGTATGCGCACTTTTCCCCTGGGCCGTTCTAGTTATTCGTTTCGAGCATAAAACTCCGAAAATTTTGAGTTTCTAAAGCGTTTCTTATCTCCAAACTGCCATATCTCGCGAACGGATTGATCAATCCTCAAAATTACTGTTGCATCTGAGAGTAGAAACTCGCCCGATTACAACGGTATGTGTAGTTTTCCCCTAGGCCGTTCCAGTTATTCGTTTCGAGCAACAGAACTGCGAAAATTTTGAGCTTCTAAAGCGTTTCTTCTCTCCAAACTGCCATATCTCACGAACGGGTTGATCAATCCGCAAAATTTCTGTTGCATTTGAAAGTAGAAACTCGCCCGATTACAACGGTATGCGCACTATTCCCCTGGGCGGTTCTAGTTATTCGTTTCGAGCATAAAACTCCGAAAATTTTGAGTTTCTAAAGCGTTTCTTATCTCCAAACTGCCATATCTCGCGAACGGATTGATCAATCCGCAAAATTTCTGTTGCATTTGAAAGTAGAAACTCGCCCGATTACAACGGTATGCGCACTATTCCCCTGGGTCGTTCTAGTTATTCGTTTCGAGCATAAAACTGCGAAAATTTTGAGTTTCTAAAGCGTTTCTTATCTCCAAACTGCCATATCTCGCGAACGGATCGATCAATCCGCAAAATTTCTGTTGCATCTGAAAGTAGAAACTCGCCCGATTACAACGGTATGCGCACTTTTCCCCTAGCCCGTTCTAGTTATTCGTTTCGAGCATCAGAACTGCGAAAATTTTGAGTTTCTCAAGCGTTTCTTACATCCAAACGGCCATATCTCGCGAACGGATTGACCAATCCGCAAAATTTCTGTTGCTTCTGAAAGTAGAAACTAGCCCGATTACAACGGTATGCGCACTTTTCCCCTAGGCCGTTCTAGTTATTCGTTTCGAGCATCAGAACTGCGAAAATTTGGAGTTTCTCAAGCGCTTCTTACCTCCAAACTGCCATATCTCGCGAACGGATTGACCAATCCGCAAAATTTCTGTTGCATTTGAAAGTAGAAACTCGCCTGATTACAACGGTATGTGTAGTTTTCCCCTAGACCGTTCCAGTTATTCGTTTCGAGCACCAGAACTGCGAAAATTTTGAGTTTCTCAAGCGTTTCTTACATCCAAACGGCCATATCTCGCGAACGGATTGACCAATCCGCAAAATTTCTGTTGCTTCTGAAAGTAGAAACCCGCCCGATTACAACGGTATGCGCACTTTTCCCCTGGGCGGTTCTAGTTATTCGTTTCGAGCAGAAAACTCCGAAAATTTTGAGCTTCTAAAGCGTTTCTTATCTCTAAACTGCCATATCTCGCGAACAGATTGATCAATCCGCAAAATTTCGGTTGCATTTGAAAGTAGAAACTCGCCCGATTATAACGGTATGCGCACTATTCCCCTGGGCCGTTCTAGTTATTCGTTTCGAGCATCAGAACTGCGAAAATTTTGAGTTTCTCAAGCGTTTCTTACCTCCAAACTGCCATATCTCGCGAACGGATTGACCAATCCGCAAAATTTCTGTTGCATTTGAAAGTAGAAACTCGCCCGATTACAACGGTATGCGCACTTTTCCCCTGGGCCGTTCTAGTTATTCGTTTCGAGCATAAAACTGCCAAAATTTTGAGTTTCTAAAGCGTTTCTTATCTCCAAACTGCCATATCTCGCGAACGGATTGATCAATCCGCAAAATTTCTGTTGCATTTGAAAGTAGAAACTCGCCCGATTACAACGGTATGCGCACTTTTCCACTGGGCCGTTCTAGTTATTCGTTTCGAGCATCAGAACTGCGAAAATTTTGAGTTTCTCAAGCGTTTCTTACCTCCAAACTGCCATATCTCGCGAACGGATTGACCAATCCGCAAAATTTCTGATGCATTTGAAAGTAGAAACTCGCCCGATTACAACGGTATGCGCACTTTTCCCCTGGGCCGTTCTAGTTATTCGTTTCGAGAATCAGAACTGCGAAAATTTTGAGTTTCTCAAGCGTTTCTTACATCCAAACGGCCATATCTCGCGAACGGATTGACCAATCCGCAAAATTTCTGTTGCTTCTGAAAGTAGAAACTAGCCCGATTACAACGGTATGCGTACTTCTCCCCTAGGCCGTTCTAGTCATTCGTTTCGAGCATCAGAACTGCGAAAATTTTGAGTTTCTCAAGCGTTTCTTACATCCAAACTGACATATCTCGCGAACGGATTGACCAATCCGCAAAATTTCTGTTGCATTTGAAAGTAGAAACTCGCCTGATTACAACGATATGTGTAGTTTTCCCCTAGACCGTTCCAGTTATTCGTTTCGAGCACCAGAACTGCGAAAATTTTGAGTTTCTCAAGCGTTTCTTACATCCAAACGGCCATATCTCGCGAACGGATTGACCAATCCGCAAAATTTCTGTTGCATTTGAAAGTAGAAACTAGCCCGATTACAACGGTATGCGTACTTCTCCCCTAGGCCGTTCTAGTCATTCGTTTCGAGCATCAGAACTGCGAAAATTTTGAGTTTCTCAAGCGTTTCTTACCTCCAAACTGCCATATCTCGCGAACGGATTGACCAATCCGCAAAATTTCTGTTGCTTCTGAAAGTAGAAACTCGCCCGATTACAACGGCATGCGCACTTTTCCCCTGGGCCGTTCTAGTTATTCGTTTCGAGCATCAGAACTGCGAAAATTTTGAGTTTCTCAAGCGTTTCTTACCTCCAAACTGCCATATCTCGCGAACGGATTGACCAATCCGCATGATTTCTGTTGCATCTGAAAGTAGAAACTCGCCCGATTACAACGGTATGCGTACTTCTCCCCTAGGCCGTTCTAGTCAATCGTTTCGAGCATCAGAACTGCGAAAATTTTGAGTTTCTCAAGCGTTTCTTACCTCCAAACTGCCATATCTCGCGAACGGATTGACCAATCCGCAAAATTTCTATTGCTTCTGAAAGTAGAAACTAGCCCGATTACAACGGTATGCGTACTTCTCCCCTAGGCCGTTCTAGTCATTCGTTTCGAGCATCAGAACTGCGAAAATTTTGAGTTTCTCAAGCGTTTCTTACCTCCAAACTCCCATATCTCGCGAACGGATTGACCAATCCGCAAAATTTCTGTTGCTTCTGAAAGTAGAAACTCGCCCGATTACAACGGTATGCGCACTTTTCCCCTGGGCGGTTCTAGTTATTCGTTTCGAGCAGAAAACTCCGAAAATTTTGAGCTTCTAAAGCGTTTCTTATCTCTAAACTGCCATATCTCGCGAACGGATTGATCAATCCGCAAAATTTCTGTTGCATTTGGAAGTAGAAACTCGCCCGATTACAACGGTATGCGCACTTTTCCCCTGTGCCGTTCTAGTTATTCGTTTCGAGAATCAGAACTGCGAAAATTTTGAGTTTCTCAAGCGTTTCTTACATCCGAACGGCCATATCTCGCGAACGGGTTGACCAATCCGCATGATTTCTGTTGCATCTGAAAGTAGAAACTCGCCCGATTACAACGGTATGCGTACTTCTCCCCTAGGCCGTTCTAGTCATTCGTTTCGAGCATCAGAACTGCGAAAATTTTGAGTTTCTCAAGCGTTTCTTACCTCCAAACTGCCATATCTCGCGAACGGGTTGACCAATCCGCAAAATTTCTGTTGCTTCTGAAAGTAGAAACTAGCCCGATTACAACGGTATGCGTACTTCTCCCCTAGGCCGTTCTAGTCATTCGTTTCGAGCATCAAAACTGCGAAAATATTGAGTTTCTCAAGCGTTTCTTACCTCCAAACTGCCATATCTCGCGAACGGATTGACCAATCCGCAAAATTTCTGTTGCATTAGAAAGTAGAAACTCGCCTGATTACAACGGTATGTGTAGTTTTCCCCTAGACCGTTCCAGTTATTCGTTTCGAGCACCAGAACTGCGAAAATTTTGTGTTTCTCAAGCGTTTCTTACATCCAAACGAGCCATATCTCGCGAACGGATTGACCAATCCGCAAAATTTCTCTTGCTTCTGAAAGTAGAAACTCGCCCGATTACAACGGTATCCGCACTTTTCCCCTGGGCGGTTCTAGTTAGTCGTTTCGAACAGAAAACTCCGAAAATTTTGAGCTTCTAAAGCGTTTCTTATCTCTAAACTGCCATATCTCCCGAACGGATTGATCAATCCGAAAAATTTCTGTTGCATTTGAAAGTAGAAACTCGCCCGATTACAACGGTATGCGCACTCTTCCCCTGGGCGGTTCTAGTTATTCGTTTCGAGCAGAAAACTGCGAAAATTTTGAGTTTCTAAAGCGTTTCTTATCTCCAAACTGCCATATCTCGCGAACGGATCGATCAATCCGCAAAATTTCTGTTGGATCTGAAAGTAGAAACTCGCCCAATTACAACGGTATGCGCACTTTTCCCCTGGGCGGTTCTAGTTATTCGTTTCGAGCATAAAACTCCGAAAATTTTGAGTTTCTCAAGCGTTTCTTACCTCCAAACTGCCATATCTCGCGAACGGATTGACCAATCCGCAAAATTTCTGTTGCATCTGAAAGTAGAAACTCGCCCGATTACAACGGTATGTGTAGTTTTCCCCTAGGCCGTTCCAGTTATTCGTTTCGAGCAACAGAACTGCGAAAATTTTGAGTTTCTAAAGCGTTTCTTCTCTCCAAACTGCCATATCTCGCGAACGGATTGATCAATCCGCAAAATTTCAGTTGCATTTGAAAGTAGAAACTCGCCCGATTAGTTCGGTATGCGCATTTTTCCCCTGGGCCGTTCTAGTTATTCGTTTCGAGCATAAAACTGCGAAAATTTTGAGTTTCTAAAGCGTTTCTTATCTCCAAACTGCCATATCTCGCGAACGGATCGATCAATCCGCAAAATTTCTGTTGGATCTGAAAGTAGAAACTCGCCCGATTACAACGGTATGCGCACTTTTCCCCTAGGCCGTTCTAGTTATTCGTTTCGAGCATCAGAAGTGCGAAAATTTTGAGTTTCTCAAGCGTTTCTTACATCCAAACGGCCATATCTCGCGAACGGATTGACCAATCCGCATAATTTCTGTTGCATCTGAAAGTAGAAACTCGCCCGATTACAACGGTATGTGTAGTTTTCCCCTAGGCTGTTCCAGTTATTCGTTTCGAGCATCAGAACTGCGAAAATTTTGAGTTTATCAAGCGCTTCTTACCTCCAAACTGCCATATCTCGCGAACGGATTGATCAATCCGCAAAATTTCTGTTGCATCTGAAAGTAGAAACTCGCCCGATTACAACGGTATGCGCACTATTCCCCTGGGCCGTTCTAGTTATTCGTTTCGAGCATCAGAACTGCGAAAATTTTGAGTTTCTCAAGCGTTTCTTACCTCCAAACTGCCATATCTCGCGAACGGATTGACCAATCCGCAAAATTTCTGTTGCATTTGAAAGTAGAAACTCGCCCGATTACAACGGTATGCGCACTTTTCCCCTGGGCCGTTCTAGTTATTCGTTTCGAGCATAAAACTGCGAAAATTTTGAGTTTCTAAAGCGTTTCTTATCTCCAAACTGCCATATCTCGCGAACGGATTGATCAATCCGCAAAATTTCTGTTGCATTTAAAAGTAGAAACTCGCCCGATTACAACGGTATGCGCACTATTCCCCTGGGTCGTTCTAGTTATTCGTTTCGAGCATTAAACTGCGAAAATTTTGAGTTTCTAAAGCGTTTCTTATCTCCAAACTGCCATATCTCGCGAACGGATCGATCAATCCGCAAAATTTCTGTTGCATCTGAAAGTAGAAACTCGCCCGAATACAACGGTATGCGCACTTTTCCCCTAGGCCTTTCTAGTTATTCGTTTCGAGCATCAGAAGTGCGAAAATTTTGAGTTTCTCAAGCGTTTCTTACATCCAAACGGCCATATCTCGCGAACGGATTGACCAATCCGCATAATTTCTGTTGCATCTGAAAGTAGAAACTCGCCCGATTACAACGGTATGTGTAGTTTTCCCCTAGGCCGTTCCAGTTATTCGTTTCGAGCATCAGAACTGCGAAAATTTTTAGTTTCTCAAGCGTTTCTTACATCCAAACGGCCATATCTCGCGAACGGATTGACCAATCCGCATAATTTCTGTTGCATTTGAAAGTAGAAACTCGCCTGATTACAACGGTATGTGTAGTTTTCCCCTAGACCGTTCCGGTTATTCGTTTCGAGCACCAGAACTGCGAAAATTTTGTGTTTCTCAAGCGTTTCTTACCTCCAAACTGCCATATCTCGCGAACGGATTTATCAATCCGCAAAATTTCTGTTGCATTTGAAAGTAGAAACTCGCCCGATTACAACGGTATGCGCACTTTTCCCCTGGGCCGTTCTAGTTATTCGTTTCGAGCATCAGAACTGCGAAAATTTTGAGTTTCTAAAGCGTTTCTTATCTCCAAACTGCCATATCTCGCGAACGGATTGATCAATCCGCAAAATTTCTGTTGCATTTGAAAGTAGAAACTCGCCCGATTACAACGGTATGCGCACTTCTCCCCTGGGCCGTTCTAGTTATTCGTTTCGAGCATCAGAACTGCGAAAATTTTGAGTTTCTCAAGCGTTTCTTACCTCGAAACTGCCATATCTCGCGAACGGATTGACCAATCCGCAAAATTTCTGTTGCATTTGAAAGTAGAAACTCGCCCGAATACAACGGTATGCGCACTTTTCCCCTAGGCCTTTCTAGTTATTCGTTTCGAGCATCAGAAGTGCGAAAATTTTGAGTTTCTCAAGCGTTTCTTACATCCAAACGGCCATATCTCGCGAACGGATTGACCAATCCGCATAATTTCTGTTGCATCTGAAAGTAGAAACTCGCCCGATTACAACGGTATGTGTAGTTTTCCCCTAGGCCGTTCCAGTTATTCGTTTCGAGCATCAGAACTGCGAAAATTTTTAGTTTCTCAAGCGCTTCTTACATCCAAACTGCCATATCTCGCGAACGGATTGACCAATCCGCAAAATTTCTGTTGCATTTGAAAGTAGAAACTCGCCTGATTAAAACGGTATGTGTAGTTTTCCCCTAGACCGTTCCGGTTATTCGTTTCGAGCACCAGAACTGCGAAAATTTTGTGTTTCTCAAGCGTTTCTTACCTCCAAACTGCCATATCTCGCGAACGGATTTATCAATCCGCAAAATTTCTGTTGCAATTGAAAGTAGAAACTCGCCCGATTACAACGGTATGCGCACTTTTCCCCTGGGCCGTTCTAGTTATTCGTTTCGAGCATCAGAACTGCGAAAATTTTGAGTTTCTAAAGCGTTTCTTATCTCCAAACTGCCATATCTCGCGAACGGATT
The DNA here is from genome assembly GCF_051014685.1 of Ptiloglossa arizonensis. Lineage (NCBI taxonomy): Eukaryota > Metazoa > Arthropoda > Insecta > Hymenoptera > Colletidae > Ptiloglossa > Ptiloglossa arizonensis. Next base: position 609,703 of record NW_027478531.1, on the reverse strand, counting down.
GATCAATCCGCAAAATTTCTGTTGCATTTGAAAGTAGAAACTCGCCCGATTACAACGGTATGCGCACTTTTCCCCTGGGCCGTTCTAGTTATTCGTTTCGAGCATCAGAACTGCGAAAATTTTGAGTTTCTCAAGCGTTTCTTACCTCGAAACTGCCATATCTCGCGAACGGATTGACCAATCCGCAAAATTTCTGTTGCATTTGAAAGTAGAAACTCGCCCGAATACAATGGTATGCGCACTTTTCCCCTGGGCCGTTCTAGTTATTCGTTTCGAGCATAAAACTGCGAAAATTTTGAGTTTCTAAAGCGTTTCTTATCTCCAAACTGCCATATCTCGCGAACGGATTGATCAATCCGCAATATTTCTGTTGCATCTGAAAGTAGAAACTCGCCCGATTACAACGGTATGCGCACTTTTCCCCTGGGCCGTTCTAGTTATTCGTTTCGAGCATAAAACTCCGAAAATTTTGAGTTTCTAAAGCGTTTCTTATCTCCAAACTGCCATATCTCGCGAACGGATTGATCAATCCGCAAAATTTTTGTTGCATTTGAAAGTAGAAACTCGCCCGATTACAACGGTATGCGCACTTTTCCCCTGGGCCGTTCTAGTTATTCGTTTCGAGCATCAGAACTGCGAAAATTTTGAGTTTCTCAAGCGTTTCTTAACTCCAAACTGCCATATCTCGCGAACGGATTGACCAATCCGCAAAATTTCTGTTGCATTTGAATGTAGAAACTCGCCCAATTACAACGGTATGCGCACTTTTCCCCTGGGCCGTTCTAGTTATTCGTTTCGAGCACCAGAACTGCGAAAATTTTGAGTTTCTACAGCGTTTCTTATCTCCAAACTGCCATATCTCGCGAACGGATTGATCAATCCGCAAAATTTTTGTTGCATTTGAAAGTAGAAACTCGCCCGATTACAACGGTATGCGCACTTTTCCCCTGGGCCGTTCTAGTTATTCGTTTCGAGCATCAGAACTGCGAAAATTTTGAGTTTCTCAAGCGTTTCTTACCTCCAAACCGCCATATCTCGCGAACGGATTGACCAATCCGCAAAATTTCTGTTGCATTTGAAAGTAGAGACTCGCCCGATTACAACGGTATGCGCACTATTACCCTGGGTCGTTCTAGTTATTCGTTTCGAGCATTAAACTGCGAAAATTTTGAGTTTCTAAAGCGTTTCTTATCTCCAAACTGCCATATCTCGCGAACGGATCGATCAATCCGCAAAATTTATGTTGCATCTGAAAGTAGAAACTCGCCCGATTACAACGGTATGCGCACTTTTCCCCTAGCCCGTTCTAGTTATTCGTTTCGAGCATCAGAACTGCGAAAATTTTGAGTTTCTCAAGCGTTTCTTACATCCAAACGGCCATATCTCGCGAACGGATTGACCAATCCGCATGATTTCTGTTGCATCTGAAAGTAGAAACTCGCCCGATTACAACGGTATGCGTACTTCTCCCCTAGGCCGTTCTAGTCATTCGTTTCGAGCATCAGAACTGCGAAAATTTTGAGTTTCTCAAGCGTTTCTTACCTCCAAACTGCCATATCTCGCGAACGGATTGACCAATCCGCAAAATTTCTGTTGCTTCTGAAAGTAGAAACTAGCCCGATTACAACGGTATGCGCTCTTTTCGCCTAGGCCGTTCTAGTTATTCGTTTCGATCATCAGAACTGCGAAAATTTGGAGTTTCTCAAGCGTTTCTTACATCCAAACGGCCATATCTCGCGAACGGATTGACCAATCCGCAAAATTTCTGTTGCTTCTGAAAGTAGAAACTAGCCCGATTACAACGGTATGTGTAGTTTTCCCCTAGGCCGTTCCAGTTATTCGTTTCGAGCATCAGAACTGCGAAAATTTTGAGTTTCTCAAGCGTTTCTTACATCCAAACGGCCATATCTCGCGAAATGATTGACCAATCCGCATAATTTCTGTTGCATCTGAAAGTAGAAACTCGCCAGATTACAACGGTATGTGTAGTTTTCCCCTAGGCCGTTCCAGTTATTCGTTTCGAGCATCAGAACTGCGAGAATTTTGGGTTTCTCAAGCGCTTCTTACCTCCAAACTGCCATATCTCGCGAACGGATTGACCAATCCGCAAAATTTCTGTTGCTTCTGAAAGTAGAAACTAGCCCGATTACAACGGTATGCGCTCTTTTCGCCTAGGCCGTTCTAGTTATTCGTTTCGAGCATCAGAACTGCGAAAATTTTGAGTTTCTCAAGCGTTTCTTACATCCAAACGGCCATATCTCGCGAAATGATTGACCAATCCGCATAATTTCTGTTCCATCTGAAAGTAGAAACTCGCCCGATTACAACGGTATGTGTAGTTTTCCCCTAGGCCGTTCCAGTTATTCGTTTCGAGCATCAGAACTGCGAAAATTTTGAGTTTCTCAAGCGTTTCTTACATCCAAACGGCCATATCTCGCGAAATGATTGACCAATCCGCATAATTTCTGTTGCATCTGAAAGTAGAAACTCGCCAGATTACAACGGTATGTGTAGTTTTCCCCTAGGCCGTTCCAGTTATTCGTTTCGAGCATCAGAACTGCGAGAATTTTGGGTTTCTCAAGCGCTTCTTACCTCCAAACTGCCATATCTCGCGAACGGATTGACCAATCCGCAAAATTTCTGTTGCGTTTGAAAGTAGAAACTCGCCCGATTACAACGGTGTGCGCACTTTTCCCCTAGGCCGCTCTAGTTATTCGTTTCGAGCATCAGAACTGCGAAAATTTTGAGTTTCTCAAGCGTTTCTTACATCCAAACGGCCATATCTCGCGAAATGATTGACCAATCCGCATAATTTCTGTTCCATCTGAAAGTAGAAACTCGCCCGATTACAACGGTATGTGTAGTTTTCCCCTAGGCCGTTCCAGTTATTCGTTTCGAGCATCAGAACTGCGAAAATTTTGATTTTCTCAAGCGCTTCTTACCTCCAAACTGCCATATCTCGCGAACGGATTGACCAATCCGCATAATTTCTGTTGCATCTGAAAGTAGAAACTCGCCCGATTACAACGGTATGTGTAGTTTTCCCCTAGGCCGTTCCAGTTATTCGTTTCGAGCATCAGAACTGCGAAAATTTTGAGTTTCTCAAGCGTTTCTTACATCCAAACGGCCATATCTCGCGAAATGATTGACCAATCCGCATAATTTCTGTTGCATCTGAAAGTAGAAACTCGCCAGATTACAACGGTATGTGTAGTTTTCCCCTAGGCCGTTCCAGTTATTCGTTTCGAGCATCAGAACTGCGAGAATTTTGGGTTTCTCAAGTGGTTCTTACCTCCAAACTGCCATATCTCGCGAACGGATTGACCAATCCGCAAAATTTCGGTTGCGTTTGAAAGTAGAAACTCGCCCGATTACAACGGTGTGCGCACTTTTCCCCTGGGCCGTTCTAGTTATTCGTTTCGAGCATCAGAACTGCGAAAATTTTGAGTTTCTCAAGCGTTTCTTACATCCAAACGGCCATATCTCGCGAACGGATAGACCAATCCGCATGATTTCTGTTGCATCTGAAAGTAGAATCTCGCCCGATTACAACGGTATGCGTACTTCTCCCCTAGGCCGTTCTAGTCATTCGTTTCGAGCATCAGAACTGCGAAAATTTTGAGTTTCTCAAGCGTTTCTTACCTCCAAACTGCCATATCTCGCGAACGGATTGACCAATCCGCATGATTTCTGTTGCATCTGAAAGTAGAAACTCGCCCGATTACAACGGTATGCGTACTTCTCCCCTAGGCCGTTCTAGTCATTCGTTTCGAGCATCAGAACTGCGAAAATTTTGAGTTTCTCAAGAGTTTCTTACCTCCAAACTGCCATATCTCGCGAACGGATTGACCAATCCGCAAAATTTCTGTTGCTTCTGAAAGTAGAATCTCGCCCGATTACAACAGCACGCGCACTTTTCCCCTAGGCCGTTCTAGTTATTCGTTTCGAGCATCAGAACTGCGAAAATTTTGAGTTTCTCAAGCGTTTCTTACATCCAAACGGCCATATCTCGTGAACTGATTGACCAATCCGCATAATTTCTGTTGCATCTGAAAGTAGAAACTCGCCCGATTACAACGGTATGTGTAGTTTTCCACTAGGCCGTTCCAGTTATTCGTTTCGAGCATCAGAATTGCGAAAATTTTGAGTTTCTCAAGCGTTTCTTACCTCCAAACTGCCATATCTCGCGAACGGATTGACCAATCCTCAAAATTTCTGTTGCATTTGAAAGTAGAAACTCGCCCAATTACAACGGTTTGCGCACTTTTCCCCTAGGCCGTTCTAGTTATTCGTTTCGAGCATCAGAACTGCGAAAATTTTGAGTTTCTCAAGCGTTTCTTACCTCCAAACTGCCATATCTCGCGAACGGATTGACCAATCCGCAAAATTTCTGTTGCTTCTGAAAGTAGAAACTCGCCCGATTACAACGGCATGCGCACTTTTCCCCTGGGCCGTTCTAGTTATTCGTTTCGAGCATCAGAACTGCGAAAATTTTGAGTTTCTCAAGCGTTTCTTACCTCCAAACTGCCATATCTCGCGAACGGATTGACCAATCCGCAAAATTTCTGTTGCATCTGAAAGTAGAAACTCGCCCGATTACAACGGTATGTGTAGTTTTCCCCTAGGCCGTTCCAGTTATTCGTTTCGAGCATCAGAACTGCGAAAATTTTGAGTTTCTCAAGTGGTTCTTACCTCCAAACTGCCATATCTCGCGAACGGATTGACCAATCCGCAAAATTTCGGTTGCGTTTGAAAGTAGAAACTCGCCCGATTACAACGGTGTGCGCACTTTTCCCCTGGGCCGTTCTAGTTATTCGTTTCGAGCATCAGAACTGCGAAAATTTTGAGTTTCTCAAGCGTTTCTTACCTCCAAACTGCCATATCTCGCGAACGGATTGACCAATCCGCAAAATTTCTGTTGCATCTGAAAGTAGAATCTCGCCCGATTACAACGGTATGCGTACTTCTCCCCTAGGCCGTTCTAGTCATTCGTTTCGAGCATCAGAACTGCGAAAATTTTGAGTTTCTCAAGCGTTTCTTACCTCCAAACTGCCATATCTCGCGAACGGATTGACCAATCCGCAAAATTTCTGTTGCTTCTGAAAGTAGAAACTCGCCCGATTACAACGGCATGCGCACTTTTCCCCTGGGCCGTTCTAGTTATTCGTTTCGAGCATCAGAACTGCGAAAATTTTGATTTTCTCAAGCGTTTCTTACCTCCAAACTGCCATATCTCGCGAACGGATTGACCAATCCGCAAAATTTCTGTTGCATCTGAAAGTAGAAACTCGCCCGATTACAACGGTATGTGTAGTTCTCCCCTAGGCCGTTCCAGTTATTCGTTTCGAGCATCAGAACTGCGAAAATTTTGAGTTTCTCAAGTGGTTCTTACCTCCAAACTGCCATATCTCGCGAACGGATTGACCAATCCGCATAATTTCTGTTGCATCTGAAAGTAGAAACTCGCCCGATTACAACGGTATGTGTAGTTTTCCCCTAGGCCGTTCCAGTTATTCGTTTCGAGCATCAGAACTGCGAAAATTTTGAGTTTCTCAAGCGTTTCTTACATCCAAACGGCCATATCTCGCGAAATGATTGACCAATCCGCATAATTTCTGTTGCATCTGAAAGTAGAAACTCGCCAGATTACAACGGTATGTGTAGTTTTCCCCTAGGCCGTTCCAGTTATTCGTTTCGAGCATCAGAACTGCGAGAATTTTGGGTTTCTCAAGCGCTTCTTACCTCCAAACTGCCATATCTCGCGAACGGATTGACCAATCCGCAAAATTTCTGTTGCGTTTGAAAGTAGAAACTCGCCCGATTACAACGGTGTGCGCACTTTTCCCCTAGGCCGCTCTAGTTATTCGTTTCGAGCATCAGAACTGCGAAAATTTTGAGTTTCTCAAGCGTTTCTTACATCCAAACGGCCATATCTCGCGAAATGATTGACCAATCCGCATAATTTCTGTTCCATCTGAAAGTAGAAACTCGCCCGATTACAACGGTATGTGTAGTTTTCCCCTAGGCCGTTCCAGTTATTCGTTTCGAGCATCAGAACTGCGAAAATTTTGAGTTTCTCAAGCGTTTCTTACATCCAAACGGCCATATCTCGCGAAATGATTGACCAATCCGCATAATTTCTGTTGCATCTGAAAGTAGAAACTCGCCAGATTACAACGGTATGTGTAGTTTTCCCCTAGGCCGTTCCAGTTATTCGTTTCGAGCATCAGAACTGCGAGAATTTTGGGTTTCTCAAGCGCTTCTTACCTCCAAACTGCCATATCTCGCGAACGGATTGACCAATCCGCAAAATTTCTGTTGCGTTTGAAAGTAGAAACTCGCCCGATTACAACGGTGTGCGCACTTTTCCCCTAGGCCGCTCTAGTTATTCGTTTCGAGCATCAGAACTGCGAAAATTTTGAGTTTCTCAAGCGTTTCTTACATCCAAACGGCCATATCTCGCGAAATGATTGACCAATCCGCATAATTTCTGTTCCATCTGAAAGTAGAAACTCGCCCGATTACAACGGTATGTGTAGTTTTCCCCTAGGCCGTTCCAGTTATTCGTTTCGAGCATCAGAACTGCGAAAATTTTGATTTTCTCAAGCGCTTCTTACCTCCAAACTGCCATATCTCGCGAACGGATTGACCAATCCGCATAATTTCTGTTGCATCTGAAAGTAGAAACTCGCCCGATTACAACGGTATGTGTAGTTTTCCCCTAGGCCGTTCCAGTTATTCGTTTCGAGCATCAGAACTGCGAAAATTTTGAGTTTCTCAAGCGTTTCTTACATCCAAACGGCCATATCTCGCGAAATGATTGACCAATCCGCATAATTTCTGTTGCATCTGAAAGTAGAAACTCGCCAGATTACAACGGTATGTGTAGTTTTCCCCTAGGCCGTTCCAGTTATTCGTTTCGAGCATCAGAACTGCGAGAATTTTGGGTTTCTCAAGTGGTTCTTACCTCCAAACTGCCATATCTCGCGAACGGATTGACCAATCCGCAAAATTTCGGTTGCGTTTGAAAGTAGAAACTCGCCCGATTACAACGGTGTGCGCACTTTTCCCCTGGGCCGTTCTAGTTATTCGTTTCGAGCATCAGAACTGCGAAAATTTTGAGTTTCTCAAGCGTTTCTTACATCCAAACGGCCATATCTCGCGAACGGATAGACCAATCCGCATGATTTCTGTTGCATCTGAAAGTAGAATCTCGCCCGATTACAACGGTATGCGTACTTCTCCCCTAGGCCGTTCTAGTCATTCGTTTCGAGCATCAGAACTGCGAAAATTTTGAGTTTCTCAAGCGTTTCTTACCTCCAAACTGCCATATCTCGCGAACGGATTGACCAATCCGCATGATTTCTGTTGCATCTGAAAGTAGAAACTCGCCCGATTACAACGGTATGCGTACTTCTCCCCTAGGCCGTTCTAGTCATTCGTTTCGAGCATCAGAACTGCGAAAATTTTGAGTTTCTCAAGAGTTTCTTACCTCCAAACTGCCATATCTCGCGAACGGATTGACCAATCCGCAAAATTTCTGTTGCTTCTGAAAGTAGAATCTCGCCCGATTACAACAGCACGCGCACTTTTCCCCTAGGCCGTTCTAGTTATTCGTTTCGAGCATCAGAACTGCGAAAATTTTGAGTTTCTCAAGCGTTTCTTACATCCAAACGGCCATATCTCGTGAACTGATTGACCAATCCGCATAATTTCTGTTGCATCTGAAAGTAGAAACTCGCCCGATTACAACGGTATGTGTAGTTTTCCACTAGGCCGTTCCAGTTATTCGTTTCGAGCATCAGAATTGCGAAAATTTTGAGTTTCTCAAGCGTTTCTTACCTCCAAACTGCCATATCTCGCGAACGGATTGACCAATCCGCAAAATTTCTGTTGCATTTGAAAGTAGAAACTCGCCCAATTACAACGGTTTGCGCACTTTTCCCCTAGGCCGTTCTAGTTATTCGTTTCGAGCATCAGAACTGCGAAAATTTTGAGTTTCTCAAGCGTTTCTTACCTCCAAACTGCCATATCTCGCGAACGGATTGACCAATCCGCAAAATTTCTGTTGCTTCTGAAAGTAGAAACTCGCCCGATTACAACGGCATGCGCACTTTTCCCCTGGGCCGTTCTAGTTATTCGTTTCGAGCATCAGAACTGCGAAAATTTTGAGTTTCTCAAGCGTTTCTTACCTCCAAACTGCCATATCTCGCGAACGGATTGACCAATCCGCAAAATTTCTGTTGCATCTGAAAGTAGAAACTCGCCCGATTACAACGGTATGTGTAGTTTTCCCCTAGGCCGTTCCAGTTATTCGTTTCGAGCATCAGAACTGCGAAAATTTTGAGTTTCTCAAGTGGTTCTTACCTCCAAACTGCCATATCTCGCGAACGGATTGACCAATCCGCAAAATTTCGGTTGCGTTTGAAAGTAGAAACTCGCCCGATTACAACGGTGTGCGCACTTTTCCCCTGGGCCGTTCTAGTTATTCGTTTCGAGCATCAGAACTGCGAAAATTTTGAGTTTCTCAAGCGTTTCTTACCTCCAAACTGCCATATCTCGCGAACGGATTGACCAATCCGCAAAATTTCTGTTGCATCTGAAAGTAGAATCTCGCCCGATTACAACGGTATGCGTACTTCTCCCCTAGGCCGTTCTAGTCATTCGTTTCGAGCATCAGAACTGCGAAAATTTTGAGTTTCTCAAGCGTTTCTTACCTCCAAACTGCCATATCTCGCGAACGGATTGACCAATCCGCAAAATTTCTGTTGCTTCTGAAAGTAGAAACTCGCCCGATTACAACGGCATGCGCACTTTTCCCCTGGGCCGTTCTAGTTATTCGTTTCGAGCATCAGAACTGCGAAAATTTTGATTTTCTCAAGCGTTTCTTACCTCCAAACTGCCATATCTCGCGAACGGATTGACCAATCCGCAAAATTTCTGTTGCATCTGAAAGTAGAAACTCGCCCGATTACAACGGTATGTGTAGTTCTCCCCTAGGCCGTTCCAGTTATTCGTTTCGAGCATCAGAACTGCGAAAATTTTGAGTTTCTCAAGTGGTTCTTACCTCCAAACTGCCATATCTCGCGAACGGATTGACCAATCCGCATAATTTCTGTTGCATCTGAAAGTAGAAACTCGCCCGATTACAACGGTATGTGTAGTTTTCCACTAGGCCGTTCCAGTTATTCGTTTCGAGCATCAGAATTGCGAAAATTTTGAGTTTCTCAAGCGTTTCTTACCTCCAAACTGCCATATCTCGCGAACGGATTGACCAATCCGCAAAATTTCTGTTGCATTTGAAAGTAGAAACTCGCCCAATTACAACGGTTTGCGCACTTTTCCCCTAGGCCGTTCTAGTTATTCGTTTCGAGCATCAGAACTGCGAAAATTTTGAGTTTCTCAAGCGTTTCTTACCTCCAAACTGCCATATCTCGCGAACGGATTGACCAATCCGCAAAATTTCTGTTGCTTCTGAAAGTAGAAACTCGCCCGATTACAACGGCATGCGCACTTTTCCCCTGGGCCGTTCTAGTTATTCGTTTCGAGCATCAGAACTGCGAAAATTTTGAGTTTCTCAAGCGTTTCTTACCTCCAAACTGCCATATCTCGCGAACGGATTGACCAATCCGCAAAATTTCTGTTGCATCTGAAAGTAGAAACTCGCCCGATTACAACGGTATGTGTAGTTTTCCCCTAGGCC